>NW_025538414.1:0-19751 GCF_020615455.1 Coregonus clupeaformis | reverse complement strand
ACAGTGGGGAAAAAAAGTATTTAGTCAGCCACCAATTGTGCGTTCTCCCACGTAAAAAGATGAGAGGCCTGTAACTTTTCATCATAGGTACCGTCAACTATGACAGACAAAATGAGAAAAAAAAATTCAGAAAATCACATTGTGCAGGATTTTTAATGAATTTATTTGCAAATTATGGTGGAAAATAAGTATTTGGTCAATAACTTAAAAGTTTCTCAATACTTTGTTACTATACCCTTTGTTGGCAATGACACAGGTCAAACGTTTTCTGTAAGTCTTCACAAGGTTTTCACCCTGTTGCTGGTATTTTGGCCCATTCCTCCACTGCAGATCTCCTCTAGAGCAGTGATGTTTTGGGGCTGTCGCTGGGCAACACGGACTTTCAACTCCCTCCAAAGATTTTCTATGGGGTTGAGATCTGGAGACCTGGCTAGGCCACTCCAGGACCTTGAAATGCTTCTGCGGCCACATTCCTTCGTTGCCCGGGCGGTGTGTTTGGGATCATTGTCATGCTGAAAGACCCAGCCACGTTTCATCTTCAAATGCCCTTGCTGATGGAAGGAGGTTTTCACTCAAAATCTCCACGAGATACATGGCCCCATTCATTCTTTCCTTTACACGGATCAGTCGTCCTGGTCCCTTTGCAGAAAACAGCCCCAAAGCATGATGTTTCCACCCCCATGCTTCACAGTAGGTATGGTGTTCTTTGGATGCAACTCAGCATTCTTTGTCCTCCAAACACGTCGAGTTGAGTTTCTTTTACCAAAAAAGTTCTATTTTGGTTTCATCTGACCATATGGACATTATCCCAATCCTCTTCTGGATCATCCAAATGCACTCTAGCAAACTTCAGACGGGCCTGGACATGTACTGGCTTAAGCAGGGGGACACGTCTGGCACTGCAGGATTTGAGTCCCTGGCGGCGTAGTGTGTTACTGATGGTAGGCTTTGTTACTTTGGTCCCAGCTCTCTGCAGGTCATTCACTAGGTCCCCCGTGTGGTTCTGGGATCTTTGCTCACCGTTCTTGTGATCATTTTGACCCCACTGGGTGAGATCTTTGCGTGGAGCCCCATGATCGAGGGAGATTATCAGTGGTCTTGTATGTCTTCCATTTTCCCTAATAATTGCTCCCACAGTTGATTTCTTCAAACCAAGCTGCTTACCTATTGCAGATTCAGTCTTCCAGCCTGGTGCAGGTCTACAATTTTGTTTCTGGTGTCCTTTGACAGCTCTTTGGTCTTGGCCATAGTGGAGTTTGGAGTGTGACTGTTTGAGGTTGTGGACAGGTGTCTTTCATACTGATAACAAGTTCAAACAGGTGCCATTAATACAGAGTAACGAGTGGAGGACAGAGGAGCCCTCTTAAAGAAGAAGTTACAGGTCTGTGAGAGCCAGAAATCTTGCTTGTTTGTAGGTGACCAAATATTATTTTCCACCATAATTTGCAATAAATTCATAAAAAAATCCTACAATGTGATTTTTCTGGATTTTTTCCTCCATTTGTCTGTCATAGTCTGACGTGTACCTATGATGATAAAAGCTACAGGCCTCTCTCATATTTTTTAAGTGGGAGAACTTGCACAATTGGTGGCTGACTAAATACTTTTTTTCCCCACTGTATATATCTCTAACATAAATCTTATCATAGCATGAGTCTACACAGCTGGAACACAGCAGAGACCTCTTTAATTTTGTGCAAACACACACACTGTCATTCCCTCACACACACATAAAAGAATGCATTCATTCATACGGTCTAAAAGCATGCTTCGTCGGCTCCTATTTCCTTTATATTCCTTCCTAAATTTCTACTACCTTGGGTTGCAGATATTCAATGAGAGGCTACATCGACACATATACTTTGTCAACTATAATTCCGAGAGGTAACATGCAATTGAATATATATTGTACAATCTCACAGTTCCCAGAGACTGACCCGAAGAAAGTCAACCTAGTGACTTTCCTAGTTTCGGCCCATCTTAATGATCGCCTCATTTGAGGGCTTCCGTAGATCAGCGATGTCCTAACAGTATACTTTTTTTCCTTATTTCCTTGTCTTATTCCTTCATTCTATTCCTGGACACTCTTTTAATTTTATTCAAGCCAAATATCCCTGTGCCCAGTGTTATCAATTCCTATAGACACTCCCTGTTTGCGTTGTTTTCAATGCAAACAAATTTTGAAATTTAGAACGGATTGTCATCCCACAGCAAATAACAGCAAGGCGCACACACAAGTTCTTTAACGGTACATCCCCTCAACGCACACACACAGCCACACGAACTGACCAGCGCCCAAAGTTGTGAGAAAGCTCACCTTATCTGCCGGCCTCTGTAGCGGGAGTCAGCTCACAGCCCATGATGAAACGCTGAACAGACGCAACACGTCCCAAAATCCTTGTCAGCCAATTAACCTTGTGGTGTCGAGACAACGATGCTGATATGCTGTGTAGACAAGAAATCCGCTGGACACTGTACTTGATTATAAAGGTTTATTATATCAAAGGTTCCAGCGATCAATTTACAGATTTCTGCAGATATCCGGAGAACAACTAACCCAATCTAAAAATGATTATTCTCTCCAGTCCTTTGTTCAAACATGGTATTTATCCTATGTAACATAATATGGGTGTTTTGAATAGACCAATCCCTGGCTTCCACATATCCAAGTCTCCTCTGTTTCAGGGGGCCCCTATAGTAATGCTTTCCAGATGTTTTAGCAAGGCAAAGTAAACTTCATCTAACACACCATTTGCAAACGTCAGCCAAAATTATAAACTGTTCAGATACTACAATAGCTAACATACTTAGCCTAGCTGAATAGCCGTTTACTAAAATGGGTAATAATTTAACCTTTGTATTATTAGCAGATTGCATTATATTTTAGATCTCACCAACTTTTGCAGTTCTCTTACCTACGAAAAAGAATGCTAGAGCCACTGTAACTTTACTGTACTGTTACCAGCTGATAGTCCAGGAGAAAGTTGGAGAAGGTTTGCTAGCTAGCTAGCTACAGTTCTGTCTCAACCGTGCACTGTCTGGACGTCGCTCTTTTTTTCCCCAGGTGGTTGGCTGAGTCAACCATTGTTCGTATGGAGGGGTGCGACGTTATAGGCTGTGTCCTTCTTCCAAAGAATGAGAAGCTATACATGACTGGCTTTTGAAACATGGACATGGAGATGGTGATTGGAAATGGTTGACAGCCTAACGTGCGCCAAAAGCCATGCTCTACCAACTGAGCCACAGAGGACCTGGAACTGTGCTATGCATGCCTAGTGCAAAACCTCAGTACTGTGGCTTTCAATCCATAGCTGCTGGTATTACAACTAGATGAAGTCATCTTTAGATGAAGTCATTTATAAATGTATGGTTAACATCGTACACTTTTAGTTTTCTCCAAGTGGTTTTGAAGTGTACATTATTTATGCACCCTTTCCATATGACCAAGCTGTGCTAAATGTATCAATGTTTTTGATGTCTGCAGGATGGACCAAGTTTGGACTGCTGACCCGGGCTCCTGACACATAATAACCGCAACATCAGCCACCACACCACATCACAGCAGCTCACTCCTATGAGCAGCCATAGAGGTCCAGCCAACCCAAGCAATCCCCGTCTGGCAGAGGTAAGTGCTGTGTCACATACTGTGTCCCCCATTTTTTTGTGTACTACGTCATCCAATTGTGTATTACGTATGATATGGTACAAATTCAATTTGTACAATATGTTACAAATTTGTTGTGCTTAAGATCCCATCTTTAACTTCCATGGAGCACAAGTCATAAACTCACACACACCTACACACCAAGTTCCCTGGAACAGTCGCTTGAACCAGTAAGAGGTGCGCTCTTCCGGGCAGGCAGGGCCGGATTAAGAAATCATAGGCCCTGGGCCACCACACATCATTTTCTGTAAACAAATCTGTGCACCAAGATGCAATTCAATGCGTGGCACATTTACTTTTGAAGAAAAAAGCCCCTTTATAATAAAGCCATGTTTGCCATGTGGCATAGGCTACAGTTGAGCAGAGAGCATTTTTAGATTTCCACACATTTTTTTGGTGCAAATAAATCAGCCTTTTAAAAATGCATTTCATGCAATTCGTCATTTACATGGCAGAAGACAGTAGCTGAATATTTTTTTAATACCACACAAATGACCGGAATGAGTGGCTCCTCTGACACTGAAAAACTGAGATCAATCTGGTCTTGAATTCAAACAAACAATAGCCCAGGCCAATGAAGCGACAAACAGATTGTACAATATTAGGAAGCAATATACAGTTGAAGTCGGAAGTTTACATACACTTAGGTTGAGTCATTAAAACTAGTTTTTCAACCACTCCACAAATGTATTGTTAACAAACTATAGTTTTGGCAAGTTGGTTAGGACATCTACTTTGTGCATGACACAAGTAATTTTTCCAACAATTGTTTACAGACAGATTATTTAACTTATAATTAATTGTCTCGCAATTCCAGTGGGTCAGAAGTTTACGTACACTAAGTTGACTGTGCCTTTAAACAGCTTGGAAAAATTCCAGAAAATGATGTTAAGGCTTTGGAAGCTTCTGATAGGCTAATTGGAAATCAAAAGAAATCAGCCAAGACTTCAGAAAAGAAATTGTAGACCTCCACAAGTCTGGTTCATCCTTGGGAGCAATTTCCAAATGCCTGAAGGTACCACGTTCATCTGTACAAACAATAGTACGTAAGTATAAACACCATGGGACCACGCAGCTGTCATACCGCTCAGGAAGGAGACGCGTTCTGTTTCCTAGAGATGAACGTACTTTGGTGCGAAAAGTGCAAATCAATCCCAGAACAACAGCAAAGGACCTTGTGAAGATACTGGAGGAAACAGGTACAAATGTATCTATATCTGTCATGAGCCCTCTCACTCCACCGGGTTACCACCTTAATTTGCTTCCACTCTGCTCACCTCCCTCTCTCTACTCAGCCTAACTAGCTCCACCTGTCCCTGCTCTGCTCGGCTCTAATTACTCTGCCAGCTGCGCTGCATTACCCACTAACCTCTCCCAGTATTTAAGGCCCTGTCTTTCAGCTCTCCGGTGTCAGATCGTCTGCAAAGCTCACACCCCGGAACCTGTTTGCTCGCTTCTGGCTCACCCTGGTTTTGTGACCCCCGGACCTGCCTGTTTTTTGGATACTCTTCTGCCTCAGGAGATCCAGACCTGCTTCTGCCATTACGACTCCTGACTACTCTTCAACCCCGGTAACTCTGACCAGCCTTCTGCCTTGCTACTACGTATTTTGGATTTCCCCTTGAACTGTACTGCTGCCTGGTTTCATTCCGCCTGTTGTGTCTGTGTCTCCCCCAGGACTTCTGGACCACCCACCACCGCTTCATAGGACGATCGCTGCCACTGGGGGGCACAGACTCCAGCGCATTGGACGGGATCCCTGTTACCCCCTGGAGCCTTCATTCACTCCCCTACTTCCCCTTTTTTCCCTTAAGTTTAATAAACTTTCTGGTGTGGCCGCAAATTGTGGTCCTCTGGTCGTCTGTCTGAACCGTGACAGTACGATCTGACCATTATGGACTCAGCGCACACTTTCCCGACATGAAACCGATGAGCATGAGCAGCAGTTCCAGCAGCAGCAACAACAACTCGCCATGATCATTCAACTCCTCACCAACCTTGCCCCCAGCCAGTCTGCCCACCAGCCCAGCCCCCGAGTTACCTGCCCCGGTCATTGCAGCCGCTGCTCCGGGAACCCAAGATTGCAAACCCCGAGCGGTTCAACGGCGATTCAACCCAGGTCCGGCCATTCCTGACTAGCTGCCGACTTCAGTTCTCCTTGCAGCCAAGGACCTTCGCCACGGAGGGGGCTAAAGTTGGGTATGCCATCACCACCTGACGGGCCGAGCTCGACTCTGGGGAACAGCAGAGTTCGAACGTCAAACCCCCGCATGTGCAACCTTCGACCTGTTTGCTGAGGAGATGCTGAAGGTGTTTGACCTGGATTCACCCACCGCAGAGGCGTCTCGTGAACTGTTCAGTATTCGACAAGGCAGACGTACAGTCGCAGACCATTCCATCGACTTCCGAACCCTGGCTAGACGAAGTTCTTGGAACACACCATCGTTGGTGGACGCGTTCTTCCATAGTTTGGCTGACTATATCAAGGACGAGTTGGTCTCCCATGAACTGCCTTCCACTCTTGATGAAGCCATCGCACTGACTGTCAGGATCGACAGAAGGATACAGACCCGTCGTCGTGAGAGGGGGCGCCAAGGTCCACCTACTACCGGCATTCGGAGAGATCCGACTGGGCTCCTGTCATCTACTGCCACTCACCCAGGTCAGCTTGAGTCAGTCTGAGCCTATGGAGATTGGGCGAGCCTCCCTCACTCCTGCAGAGCGCCAGCGCCGCTCCACCTCAAACCTCTGCCTCTATTGTGGAGGTGATGGACATCGTGTGGTAACCTGCCCTTTAAAGGGCCGAAGCTCACCGGGCGTAGGGGGAGTCCGGTTGAGTTCAATGACCATCCAGTCCTCCGACCGCAAACCCCTGCTGCAAGTTCACCTCCGCCTCTCTGACTCAACTCACACCCTGGCTGCTCTGGTGGATTCTGGCGCCCGAAGCCAACATAATGGACATCAAGCTGGCACGCCAACTGGGACTGGAGAACCTCCGTTTCGACACCTCCTATTCCTGCCCGGGCACTGGACGGACACTTACTCGGATCGGTCACTCATGTCACGGCCCGGGTCTCGATGGGTCTGTCCGGAAACCATCAAGAAACTATCCAGTTTCACCTGCTCCCCCTCTCCAGGCCAACCCCTCATCCTGGGTTACCCATGGCTCCGCCGGCACAACCCTCAGCTCGACTGGGTGACCGGGTGATCAGGGGAGTGGGGAGAGGACTGCCACCGAACCTGCCTGCTTGCTGCCGCACTACCCCCTCGGCCAGTACCTACTAACTCCGCTCCTGACCTCTCCAATGTCCCAGAATGCTACCATGGTCTCAGAGAGGTGTTTAACAAAGCAAGAGCCACATCTCTGCCCCCTCACCGACCGTGGCACGACTGTGCCATCGACCTCCTCCCTGGAACAGCTCCTCCAAGGGGGTCGTCTTTATTCGTTGTCTGCTCCTGAAAGAAAGTCCATGGAGGACTACATCAATGGCTCTCTGTCCGCAGGATTAATCCGTTCATCTTCATCTCCTGCTGGTGCTGGCTTCTTCTTTGTGGGGAAGAAGGACGGATCTCTTCGCCCCTGCATCGACTACAGGGGACTCAACGACATCACAGTGAAAAACCGTTACCCTCTGCCTCTGCTCTACCTCTGCTTTTGAGTTGCTCCAGGGAGCCACTGTTTTTACCAAGTTGGATCTCAGAAACGCTTACCACCTAGTGCGGATCCGGGAGGAGATGAATGAAAACCGCATTCAATACACCAACAGGCCACTACGAGTATCTGGTTATGCCTTTTGGCCTCACCAATGCTCCTGCTGTGTTCCAGGCTCTAGTGAATGATGTACTGCGGGACATGTTAAACAAGTTTGTCTTCGTTTACCTGGATGACATCTTAATTTACTCCAGAAACCTGTCTGAACACACCCGCCATGTCCAGCAAGTCCTTCATCGTCTTCTGGAGAATTCCCTCACGCCAAGGCAGAGAAATGTGAGTTTCACGTCAAGACAGTGGCCTTCCTGGGGTACATAGTGGCAGAAGGAAGTATCCAAATGGATCCTGCCAAAGTATCAGCAGTCACTTCATGGCCAGTTCCGGAGAACAGAAAGAAGCTGCAACAGTTTCTGGGGTTTGCTAACTTCTATAGGAAGTTTATCCGGAACTACAGTACCGTTGCTGCCCCTCTCACTGCTCTAACCAGCACCAAGCAACCCTTCACCTGGACCCCAGCAGCCGACAAAGCCTTCAGTACCCTCAAGGTGAGGTTCACCTCCGCTCCCATCCTCCAGATGCCTGATGTGGACCGGCAATTCATTGTGGAGGTGGACGCCTCGGATGTGGGAGTTGGTGCTGTGATTTCTCAGTGGGCTGCGGAGGATAGGAAGCTCCATCCCTGTGCCTTTTTCTCACGTCGGTTGTCCCCCCTCTGAGTGCAATTACGACATAGGGAACCGTGAGCTGCTGGCTGTGAAACTTGCCTTGGAGGAGTGGCGTCACTGGCTGGAGGGTCCACCATTCCATTTCTCGTTTGGACCGATCATAAGAACTTGGAGTACATCCGCACGGCCAAACGCGGTTGAACTCCAGGCAGTCCCGCTGGGCCCTGTTCTTCACCAGGTTTAATTTCACTCTGTCATACCGGCCTGGATCACGCAACACCAAGCCAGACGCCCTCTCCCGTCAATTCCAGAAGGATGACACCCCTCCAAGGACCCTGTGTCGATTCTGCCAAGTCCCTGCATCGTTGCAGCTCTGACCTGGGCTGTTGAGGAACAGGTGCTGGAGGCTCTCCGTAACCAGCCAGGTCCCAGCACTTGCCCAGCTGACCGCCTTTTTGTCCCCGAAGACCTGAGGTCCCAGGTCATTCAGTGGGGACATGACTCCCCGCCTAGCTTGTCACCCTGGCTCCACCCGCACTTACAACCTGCTCGCCCAGAGGTTCTGGTGGCCCTCTCTGAGGAAGGATGTACGGGAATTCGTCCAAGCCTGCCCCCATCTGCAACCAACACAAGTCGTCCTGCCAGCCCCCCAGCCGGATTGCTGCAGCCCCTGCCTGTGCCCAGACGTCCCTGGTCTCACATCGCCCTTGACTTTGTCACGGGGCTGCCCCCTTCAAGTGGCATGACCGTCATTCTCACCATCGTTGACCGTTTCAGCAAGATGGCACACTTCTATTCCCTCCCCAAGCTCCCAACCGCCAAGGCCGCCCAGGTGGTCCTGGAACCACGTCTTCCGGATCACGGACTGCCAAGGGATGTTGTTTCTGACCGTGGCCCACAATTCTCCTCCGCTTTTGGAAGGAGTTCTGTCACCTGCTGGGAGCCACAGTCAGTCTGACTTCCGGATTCCATCCCCAATCCAATGGGCAGTCAGAGCGGGCTAATCAGGAGCTCGAGAAGGCACTGCGATGCATGACTTCACGCAACCCCCCACTCCTGGTCGCAGCAATTGACATGGGTGGAGTACGCACACAATTCTCTGACCTGCTCTGCCATCGGTATGTCCCCCTTTCCAATGTGTTTATGGATACCAGCCTCCTCTATTTGCCAGCCAGGAGGAGGAGGTTACTTGCCCATCTGCACTTGCTTTTGCCCGTCGATGTCGCCGCACCTGGTCCAAGCCCGAGCCACACTCCTCAGGTCCGTTGCCAGCTACACTACCGGGGCCAACCGTCGGAGAATTCCTGCTCCCACCTACCATGTTGGTCAAAGGGTGTGGTTGTCATCGAAGAACCTGCCACTCAGGGTGGAGTCGCAGAAGCTGGCACCTCGGTTCATTGGCCCATTCCCTATCATAAGAGTGATTAGCCCAACTGCTGTCCGGCTCCAACTGCCTAATTCCCTGAGGGTGCACCCCACTTTCCATGTGTCTAAGATTAAGCCCATCCATGAGAGTCGCTGGTCCCTGCTGCGCCTGGTCCTCCCCTCCTCCACGGCTCGTCGATGGTGGTCTGGTTTACACCGTCCGCCGCCTGCTTCGGTCCAGACGGAGGGGTAGGGGTCTCAGTACCTCATTGACTGGGAGGGCTATGGACCTGAGGAAAGGACCTGGGTGCCAGCTAGTCGGATTGTGGATAGGACTCATCACCGCTTTCACCAACTGGCATCCTGATCAACCGTGCAATCCGTAGGGCCGCCCCAGAGGGTCCCTAACCGTCCGGCCCTTCGGCTTCCTGTCCTGTGCCTGATCCTGTCTCGGGACCTGTCCCATCTCCCGACCACGGCCTCCGGCTTCCTCCGAGGATGAGGCGTTCACTCGGACCGTTCGGGAGGAGTTCTAGCCCTCCTCCGGCTCCCCTCCCTCCCCGCCCGGCGTGGTGTTGCTCTTAGGACTTCTGGGGCCGTCCCTTGGGGGTTCTGTCATGAGCCCTCTCACTCACCGGGTTACCACCTTAATTTGCTTCCCTCTGCTCACCTCCCTCTCTCTACTCAGCCTAACTAGCTCCACCTGTCCCTGCTCTGCTCGGCTCTAATTACTCTGCCAGCTGCGCTGCATTACCCACTAACCTCTCCCAGTATTTAAGGCCCTGTCTTTCAGCTCTCCGGTGTCAGATCGTCTGCAAAGCTCACACCCGGAACCTGTTTGCTCGCGCTTCTGGCTCACCCTGGTTTTGTGACCCCGGACCTGCCTGTTTTTGGGATACTCTTCTGCCTCAGGAGATCCAGACCTGCTTCTGCCATTCCGACTCTGACACTCTTCCAACCCCGTAACTCTGACCAGCCTTCTGCCTTGCTACTACGTATTTTGGATTTCCCTTGAACTGTACTGCTGCCTGGTTTCATTCCGCCCTGTTGTGTCTGTGTCTCCCCCAGGACTTCTGGACCACCCACCACCGGCTTCATACGCTCGCTGCCACTGGGGGGCACAGACCCAGCGCATTGGACGGGATCCCTGTTACCCCCTGGAGCCTTCATTCACTCCCTACTTCCCTTTTTCCCTTAAGTTTAATAAACTTTCTGGTGTGACGCAATTGTGGTCCTCTGGTCGTCTGTCTGAACCGTGACAATATCCACAGTAAAACGAGTCCTATATCGACATAAACTGAAAGGCCGCTCAGCAAGGAAGAAGCCACTGCTCCAAAACGGCCATAAAAAAGTCAGACTACGGTTTGCAACTGCACATGGGGACAAAGATTGTACTTTTTGGAGAAATGTCCTCTGGTCTCATGAAACAAAAATAGAACTGTTTGGCCATAATGACCATCGTTATGTTTGGAGGAAAAAGGGTTGGCTTGCAAGCCAAAGAACACCATCCCAACCGTGAAGCACGGGGGTGGCAGCATCATGCTGTGGGGTGCTTTGCTGCAGGAGGGACTGGTGCACTTCACAAAATAGATGGCATCATGAGGGGAAGGAAAATTATGTGGATATATTGAAGCAACATCTCAAGACATCAGTCAGGAAGTGAAAGCTTGGTCGCAAATGGGTCTTCCAAATGGACAATGACCCCAGCATACTTCCAAAGTTGTGGCAAATTGGCTTAAGGACAACAAAGTCAAGGTATTGGAGTGGCCATCACAAAGCCCTGACCTCAATCCTATAGAACATTTGTGGGCAGAACTGAAAAAAGCGTGTGCGAGCAAGGAGGCCTACAAAGCTGACTCAGTTACACCAGCTCTGTCAGGAGGAATGGGCCAAAATTCACCCAACTTATTGTTGGAAGCTTGTGGAAGGCTACCGAAATGTTTGACCCAAGTTAAACAATTTAAAGGCATTGCTACCAAATACTAATTGAGTGTATGTAAACTTCTGACCCACTGGGTGTCAGAAAACGGGCGTAGGTGTGGTGTGGGAATCAAATGCAGGATGCAGATGCAAGTCCAAAAATACTTTAATAAAGTCCACAGAATGAACGGCTGCAAACAGAGCCGGAGGCACAAGAAAAATAACGCACTAAGCGTAAAAAAATACAACACACGCACAACAGTGCGGACTCTCCTAACAAGAATAGAGCACAAACAGACTGGCAACACCTGCTGACACGGAACAACTACACACAACCACAAGACAGAAACAACGAGAACTTAAAGGACACATAATCAAGACAAAATGAGAAACAGGTGTACCAAAACAGACCAAACCAAACACAGAAACAACGAATGGTAGCAGCTAGTACTCCGGGGGATGACGACCGCCGAAGCCTGCCCGAACAAGGAGAAGGAGCAGCCTCAGCAGAAACCGTGACAGTACCCCCCTTGACGCGGCTCCAGCCGTGCACCGACCGGAACTCGGGGACGAGCAGGAGGACGCTGAGCAGGGCGCGTGGGATGACCACGATGGAACTCAGTCAGAAGGGATGGGTCTAAGATATCTCTCCTCGGCACCCAGCACCGCTCCTCCAGACCGTACCCCTCCCACTCCACGAGATATTGGAGACCCCCATCCGGCGTCTCGATCCAGGATGGACCGAACTGTGTCGGAGCCCCCTCGATGTCCAGCGGGGCGGAGGGGAGTCTCTGCTTCTCCGTCCTGGAGTGGACCAGCTACCACCGCCTGAGAGAGACACATGGAACGAGGGGTTAATATTCTTATAATCAATAGGAAGTTGTAATCTGTAACACACCTCGTTCAACCTCCTCAGGACTTTTTAAAAGGCCCCACAAACCACCGACCCAGCTTCCGGCAGGGCAGGCGGAGGGGGCAGGTTTCTGGTCGAGAGCAAGACTTCGATCTTCCGGTCGTACACCGGTCCCACACTGCGGTGGAGATCGGCGTCGCCTTGTGTCGACGGATGGCCGCTGCAGATGTACGTGAGCAGCGTTCCACGTCTCCTCGGCGCCCGCACCCACTCAGTCCACCGCAGGGCCTCGATCTGGCTCTGATGCCAAGGTGCCAGAAGTCGCTGGTACCCTAATACACATTGGAAAGGAGTGAGTCTGGTGGAGGAGTGGCGAAGGGAGTTCTGGGCCATCTCGGCCCAGGAACACCACTCTCGCCCACTCCTCCGGCCGGCCGTAACATTCGACCTCAGAAACCTACCCACATCCTGGTTTACCCGTTCAACCTGCCCATTGCTCTCCGGGTGGTACCCCGAGGTAAGGCTCACCGAGACCCCCCAAGCGCTCCATGAACGCTCTCCAGACTCGAGAGGTAAACTGGGGACCTCGATCAGACACTATATCCTCGGGTACCCGTAATGCCGAAGACGTGAGTGAATAGTGCCTCAGCGGTCTGTAGGGCAGTGGGAGACCCGGCATGGGAAGGAGACGACAAGCCTTGGAACCGATCCACAACGACCAGGATGGTGGTATTTCCCTGGGAGGGGGAAGGTCAGTAACGAAATCCACCGAGAGGTGAGACCAGTCGTTGGACGGGCAGGGTTGTACTTACCCGGGGCAGGTGTCTGGGTGCCTTACACTGGGCACACACCGAGCAGGAGGAAACATAAACCCTCACATCCCTGGCTAACGTTGGCCACCAGTACTTAGTGCTAAGGCAGTGCACCGTCCGGCCAATCCCTGGATGTCCAGAGGGAGGGTGGCGTGTGAGCCCAATATATAAGTCGATCCCGGCCTCGAGGCGGAGCAGTCGTCCGACCCACAGGACACTGTGGAGGGCTAGAGATCGTGCCACGCCCCTCGATTTCGGAATCGACCTCCCCCACCACCGGTGCCACCAGGCAAGATGGCGGGAGTATGGGGCGTGGGCTCAACGGACCTCTCCTCCATGTCATACCGCCGGGACAGGGCATCTGCCTTACCGTTCTGGGACCCAGGGATGTACGTGATCTTAAAAGCGAACCGGGCCAGAGAAACATGTTCCACCTAGCCTGGCGAGGGTTCAGTCTCCTAGCTGCCCGGATGTACTCAGGTTTCGGTGGTCAGTCAAATGAGGAAAGGGTGTTGAGCCCCCCTCAAGCCAATGCCTCCACACCTTTAGGGCCTGGACCACGGCCAGCAGCTCCCATGTCCCCACGTCATAATTTCGCTCCGCCGGACTGGGGCTTTTTAGAGTAAAGGCACAGGGCGGAGTTTCAGCGTGCCAGACCGTTGCGGAGCACGGCCCTCTATACCGGCTACGCGTCTGCACCTCGACCTGGAATGGTGGCGGGATCCGGATGCGCCAGCACCGGCGCCCGGTAAACAGGTCCTTCAGTCTCCCAAAAAGCCCTATCAGCCTCAGCAGACCACTGCAAAGCGCACCTCCCCTTTAGAAGAGAGCGTTATGGGAGCTGCCACCTGTCCAAAACCCCGGATAAACCTCCTGTAATTCGCAAAGCCCAAGAACCGCTGCACCTCTTTAACAGTGGTTGGAGTTTGCCAATTACGCACGGCCGACCACGGTCAACCTCCATCTTTACCCCTGACGCAGACAACTGATAACCCAAAAAGGAGACAGGCTCCTGGAAAAACAGACATTTCTCTGCCTTGACATATAGGTCATGCTCCAACAATCTCCTCAACACTCGCGCACCAGGGCTCATGCTCCTCGGGTAGAAGAATACACCAGAATGTCGTCGATGTACCACGACCACTCCTTGCCCTCTATATCCCCGGAAGATCTCATCTACGAAGGATTGGAAGACTGAAGGAGCATTCTTACCCGTATGGCTGACGAGATCTCGTAATGACCCGAGGTGGTACTAAATGCTGTCTTCCATTCGTCTCCCTCCTTACGCACCAAGTTGTATGCGCTCCTGAGGTCCCATTTTTGTGAAGAACCGCGCCCCGTGTAAAGACTCCGTCCTAGTCGCAATCAGAGGTGGATAACTATATTTCACAGTAATCTTTTGAGACTACGGTAATCAATACATGGGGCGCAAACCTCCATCCTTTTTCTTCACAAAAAGAAACTCGCCAGGGAAGTGGAGGGCCGTATGTATCCCTGTCTCAGAGACCGGCTATGTAAGTCTCCATAGCTCTCTTCTCCTCTTGAGACAAAGGATACACATGGCTCCGCGACGCAGCTCCTCCTGAGGTCTATCGCACAATCCCCTGTCTATGTGGTGGCAATTGCGTCGCCTTCAGCCTTTACTAAACACAAGTGCTAAATCCTCATACTCCGGGGGAATGTGCAATGCAGGCACTTGGTTTGGACTCTCCACGAGGTCGCCCCTACGGAAACGCTCAGACATCGCCCTACACACTGGGCAGACCACTCCTTAAGAGCCCTCTGTTGCCATGAAATAGAGGATTATGGGTAATCAACCAGGGAAGCCCCAGCACCACCGGATACGCAGGAGAGTCAATAAAGATATAGCTGAATAGTCTCCTCATGACCCTCCTGCGTCCCCATCCTGGGTGGAGCTGTGACCTCCTAATAAACCCCGATCCCAACGGACGGCTATCTAGAGCATGTACAGGGAAAGGATTGTTGACAGGAAGGGAGGGGAATCCTAACTCTGCACAAAATCTCCGATCTATAAAATTCCTAGCTGCGCCTGAATCTACTAGCGCCTTATGCTGGGAACGAGGTGCAACCTGTGGGAAGCAAACAGGTATGGTTAGGTGCACAACAGAGAGCTCTGGGTAAGTGGGGCGCCTATCACTTGGAAGGACTCCCCAGTGCGTAGCCAGCCGTCTCGTCCCCTAGGGATACCCCCCAGCACCTGGCCGCAGTGTGTCCTCCACGGCCACAGTTGGTACAGGGTTGGTCCCCCTGGGGCTCCTTCTCCTCTCCTCTCTAGCGCCAGCACCCCGAGCTCCATAGACTAGGCTCGGAGGTGCTGGAGGGTGGAATGGACGACCCCCACTCAGGACGTCCGCGGGTGCCGCAGGGTGTCTGGACGAATGGCCATGTCCACCAACTGGTCAAACGTGAGGGTGGTGTCCCTGCAGGCCAACTCCGACGGACGTCCTCCCGTAGGCTGCAGCGGAAGTGGTCTGCGAGGCCCTCATTTCCACCCTGCGTCTGCCGCTAGAGTCCGAACTCCAGTGCAAACTCCTGGGCGCTCCTCTTCCCCTGTCGGAGGTAGAATAGACGTTCTCCCTCCAGCCTTCCCCTCAGGTGGATGGTCGAATACAGCCTTGAAGGACGTGGAGAACTCCGCATAGGTGATCGTCGCGGGGTCTATTCTCCTCCATTCGGCGTTGGCCCACTCAACGCCTTGCGGTGAGAGCAGGGAGATGAGGGCGGAACGCTCTCGTGTCCCGAGGCACCGGGTGTACGGTGGCGAGGTAGAGTTAAACTTGTAGGAGAAACCTTGACACCCGGCAGCGTACCATCATCGCCCTCGGGAGCGAGGCCGATCCCACTGGGTTCCGGAGCGTGGACTAAGGGACTGACCGGTGCTGGTGGTAATGTAGAGGAGGCGTGGGTGCCCAACTGGTCTCCAGGCGATTCAGGGTATTCATTACTCCCTGTAGAGCGTTGGTGATTTGGGCTATCCTGTCATCCTGTCCGCGGGACGCGCCTCCTCCCATGACTTCGGTCGCTGCTGCTGCTCCTGCTGATTCCATGAGTGGTGTGTAGTTCTGTCAGAAAAACGGGCGTAGGTGTGGTGTGGGAATCAAATGCAGGATGCAGATGCAAGTCCAAAAATACTTTAATAAAGTCCACAGAATGAACGGCTGCAAACAGAGCCGGAGGCACAAGAAAAAATAACGCACTCAGCGTAAAAATACAACACACGCACAACAGTGCGGACTCTCTAACAAGAATAGAGCACAAACAGACTAACAACACCTGCTGACACGGAACAACTACACACAACCACAAGACAGAAACAACGAGAACTTAAAGGACACATAATCAAGACAAAATGAGAAACAGGTGTACCAAAACAGACCAAACCAAACAAACACAGAAACAACGAACGGTAGCAGCTAAGTACTCCGGGACTACGACCGCCCGAAGCCTGCCGAACAAGGAGAAGGAGCAGCCTCGGCAGAAACCGTGACACTGGGAATGTGATGTGAAATAAAAGCTGAAATAAATAATTTTCTCTACTATAATTCTGACATTTCACATTCTTAAAATAAAGTGGTGATCCTAACTGACCTAAGACAGGGAATTTTTACTAGGATTAAATGTCAGAATTGTGAAAAACTGAGTTTAAATGTATTTGGCTAAGGTGTATGTAAACTTCTGACTTCAACTGTATATACAGTACAATATACACTACATGACCAAAGTATGTGGACACGACAAACATCTCATTCCAAAATCATGGGCATTAATATGGAGTTGGTCCCCCTTTGCTGCTATAACAGCCTCCACTCTTCTGGGAAGGATTTCCACTAGATGTTAGGACATTTTCTGCTTGACTTGCTTCTATTCAGCCACAAGAGCATTAGTGAGGTCGGGCTCTGATGTTGGGTGATTAGGCCTGGCTCTGAGTCGGCGTTCAATTCATCCCAAAGGTGCTCGATGCAGTTGAGGTCAGGGCTCTGTGCAGGCCAGTCAAGTTCATCCACACCGATCTCAACAAACCATTTCTGTATGGACCTCGCTTTGTGCGTGGGAGCATTGTCATGCTGAAACAGGAAAGGGCCTTCCCCAAACTGTTGCCACAAAGTTGGAAGCACAGAATCGTCTACAATGTCATGTGCTGTAGCATTAAGATTTCACTTCACTGGAACTAAGGGGGCCTAGCCCAAACCATGAAAAAAAGAGCCCCGACTATTATTCCTCCTTCAGCAAACTTTACAGTATGCAATGGGGCAGGTAGCATTCTCCTGGCATCCACCAAACCCAAGATTCGTCCCATCGGACTGCCAGATGGTGAGCGTGATTCATCATTCCAGAGAATGCATTTCCACTGCTCCAGAGTCCAATGGCGGTGAGCTTTACACCACTCCATCCGATGCTTGGCATTGCACATGGTGATCTTAGGCTTGTGTGCGGCTGCTCGGCCATGGACACCCATTTCATGAAGCTCCCCAACGAACAGTTATTGTGCTGACGTTACTTCCAGAGGCAGTTTGGAACTCGGTAGTAAGTGTTGCAACCGAGGACAGACGATTTTTACGGCGCAGTGCGCTTCAGCACTTAGTAGTCCCATTCTGTGAGCTTGTGTGGCCTACTACTTCCGGCTGAGCCGTTGTTGCTCCTAGACGTTTCCACTTCACAATAACAGCACTTGGCAGTTGACCGGGCAGCTCTTGCAGGGGCAGATATTTAACAAACTGACTTGTTGGAAATGTGGCATCCTATGATGGTGCCACATTGAAAGTCACTGAGCTCTTCAAGTAAGGCCATTCTACTGCCAATGTTTTCATGGGAGATTGCATGGCTGTGTGCTCGATTTTTATACACCTGTCAGCAACGGGTGTTGCTGAAATAGCCGAATCCACTATAGTTTAAGGGGTTTCCACATACTTTTGTATATATAGTGTATTTTGAAAAACAGTGTTGCTGTTAGCTACAAATTGGGAGTTGTTGAGAAAATGTTTTTTCTATTGGTTCTGCAGACAGATTAGTCTTCTCTTTTCAGCAGTAAGTGTGTGCTTTCCAAACTGTATGTTTTTTTCCTTGATTGTATTTTTGAAATCTGCCAAGGCAAACCGACAGCAGTTCCCATTCAAGTCAGAACTGGCATCCATTGCTAGTGTACCATGAGTTTAACAGTTAAATTGCCAGAGTAAGAGGTTGCGGAACCCTTTTATGGATTATATGTCTATGACCGCAACGCAACAAGCTGTAGCCTATATTTGGCACACATACTGCCCAAACTGCAGCCTTCCTGACTGTAGGCAAACCGGTAACTGCCAAAATAAAGGAAACATGTGAGTAAACAAGGGATACAAAGTATACTGAACAAAAATATAAATGCAAAGTGTAAAGTGTTGTCCCATGTTTCATGAGTTGAAATAAAAGATCCCAGACATTTTCCATACGCACAAAAAAGCGTATTTCTCTTAATTTTGTGCACAAATTTGTTTACATCCCTGTTAGTGAGCATTTCTCCTTTGCCAAGATAATCCATCCACCTAACAGGTGTAGCATATCAAGAAGCTGATTAAACAGCATGATCATTACACAGGTGCACCTTGTGCTGGGGACAATAGGTCACTCTAAAAATGTGCCAGTTTTGTCACCAACACATGCCACAGATATCTCGTTTTGAGGGGCGTGCATTTGTCAAACTACTCAGATTCCACACTGTTGCCAGAAAATTTCTATACCTACTACTCCAACGTCGTTTTAGAGCATTTGGTAGCAGGTCAACAGGCCTCACAACCCCTTACCCCTGTCATCATGCATCCCAACCTTTACCCCTCTTTCCTTACTTTTACAATACTTATGTACTTGTTATAAAACAATCCACATTATTTTTAAAAATAACCATTATCCTCTGTACTAAATTATGCTCTCTGGTGTATTTTGAACATTGAGAGCGGGCTTCTGTGGTTGGATAAAAAATATTAATATTAAAAACATTACGTAATGTTTTTCTTAGCTTTTTTTTTGCCTCTTGGCCCCTACGGGCTTGGGCCCACCCACAATTGACCAGTCGCAGTTATTTATTAATCAGTTTATAAACAAATATATATTAATCAGTTACCCAATCAAGGCACGTGGGCCCCCTACCTCCTCTCTCCCCATCTGATGATTAGCTAGAGTGGCAGCCAAAGGTAGCAGCAGGCTGTCTACACTCATTAAGCAGACTCCTTGAGTCTTCCAATGATGGTTGGCGGTTGCAGTAAAAATTATAAAATATATACTCATATATATTATTGTATATATAATATATACTGCTAAATATTTCTTTTTATATTTTTATATTTTGCCTCTTCCGGCCATGGGCTTCAGCACCCAGTAAGCCCCTGCATTAATCCCAGCACTGCGGGCGGGAAGGTGGAGCTCCTGCTGGGCTGCGGCTGCCACTACTATCACTAATACACCATGCCTAGCAGATAGACAGAGGCAGTGTGCCGTGAAACACTTTCACTGATCTGTCTGCTGAACTCCATTACTTGTGTTGGGCCCAGCCATGTTCACTTTACCTATCCTTACCTAGCTAAGTGACCTGACATACTTCCTCTGTCCTAAGTCATCTAATGATGTTTTTAGGGCATTGATTATTTTAATATAAACCTTAGTGTTGAATTTCACTCTTGGCCCTTTGGTAATACCACTAAAATATCTATCCTCACCATCAAATTATAAAGTTAATTCATGCAAAATTATTGTATTAATATTAGTGATT
>NW_025538413.1:0-19753 GCF_020615455.1 Coregonus clupeaformis | reverse complement strand
ACTTATTTTGATTTTGTAAGCCAACACTTTGAGATCAGTCAACAAATGCTTCTGGCATTGATTTATATGCTGCCCTGTCTTCATGTTGTTGCTGGACATATCTTTTAAAAATGTGTAAAGGTCACCTAAATCATCAGGAAAATTGCCCCCTGAGAATTTTTTTCAGGAGCCGCCACTGCTCACATGCACACACACAGTCGCACACACAACAGAGATAACAGACAATTTTACCCTAAAACATTATATTGTTATTGTCTGCCACTATCACCACTGCAGGCAAGCAATCTTATTACTCGAATACCACTGCAATCCCAAACATTTTCACCCTCTCTATCTCTATCTCTCTCTCCACCCACTAGTCTCTCTCTCTCTCTCTCTCTTTTTTTTTTTTTTTTTTTTTTTCTCTCTAGTTCTCCTATCTTTCTTGCTGTCCCTCTGACCATTAACTCTCTCACAGTACACCTCTGATCTATGGCTCTCTCTTCTAAAGCCTAATTTATTCCAAGCTAATTTCACTTCCTAGCTGATTCATGCTAATACAGAAAGAGAGGATCGAGAGAGAGATAGAGTTCCTCTCAAGGAGAAGGAGAAAATAAGTAACGACTGGAGAAAACAAATAATTGATTTTCTTCACACATGCACGCACACACACAAACACCCTCATGCACGCTTAGGATGAATACCATGCACGCACGCACACACACACACACCATTACTCACTGTAATGCAGGACTAAACGACCTTGTTTATTAATTAAACAGAGAAAACAACAACATCTATCTGTAAGAAATATGTCATTGCTCTCAGGCAAAGATATTTGTGTGATTCACTGCAGTAAATGACTTAATAGGATTACCAACACTGTTAATGGCACTAAGCAAACAACTAATGGGCCTTACAGGCGAGACATGGCCATTTGAATCGAATCCCATGCTATCAAACATCACAATACAATTAGGCATGTACAACATTAGCTAAATCACTCACAAGTCCACTGGAAAACAGGCAAAACTTTGATGCAGTGCCTAGACCGCTGGAGCCACTCGGGAGGCCCCCAAGCTGTGCTTTTCAACACCCGCCGCAGCACCAATGTGCTGAGGAAACACCGTTCAACTGACGACCGAGTCAGCTTGCAGGTGCCCAGCCCGCCACAAGGAGTCGCTAGACCGCGATGAGCTGCTAAAGCCACCCTGGCCAAACCCCTACCCTAAGCTGGACGACGTTGGGCCAATTGTGCCGCCCCTATGTAACTCCCGGTCACGGCCGGGATCGAAACCCAGGCTGTAGTGACGCTGCGATGCAGTGCCTTAGACCGCTACACCACTCGGGAAGCTTCTATACACATTCTAAGATCCGGTTTTTCTAACTTACATTTTACATTTTAGTCATTTAGCAGACGCTCTTATCCAGAGCGACTTACAGTTAGTGAGTGCATACATAAAAATAAAAAAGTTTTTCATACTGGCCCCCCGTGGGAATAAATAAATAAATCCTGCACCTGGGCGCACATCTGAAAGTGTTTTTGATTATTCCTGCAGAGCTCTTCCTGTAGACTGAGAGATACAGTGGGGAGAATAAGTATTTGATACACTGCCGATTTTGCAGGTTTTCCTACTTACAAAGCATGTAGAGGTCTGTAATTTCATCATAGGCTATATTTCTAACCGAGAGACGGAATCTAAAACAAAATTCCAGAAAATACATTGTATGATTTTTAAGTAATTAATTTGCATTTTAATGTAAATGACATAAGCATTTATTACATCAGAAAAGCAGAACTTAATATTTGGTACAGAAACCTTTGTTTGCAATTACAGAGATCATACATTTCCTGTAGGTCTTGACTCAGGTTTGCACACACACTGCAGCAGGGATTTTGGCCTACCCTCTCCATACAGATCCCTTCCAGATCCTTCAGGTTTCGGGTCTGTCACTGGGCAATATAGACTTTCAGCTCCCTTCAAAGATTTTCTATTGGGTTCAGTCTGAAGACTTGCCAGGCCACTCAAGGACCTTGAGATGCGCTTACGGAGCCACTACGGAGCCACCTCAGCTGCCCTGGCTGTGTGTTTCGGGTCATTGTCGCGCTGGAAGACCCAGCCACGTCCCATCTTCAATGTTCTTACTGAGGAAGGAGGCTAAGGCCAAGATCTCGCGATACATGCCCCATCCATCCTCCCCTCAATACGGGTAGTCGTCCTGTCCCCTTTGTAGAAAAGCATCCCTCTAAAGAATGATAATGCACCTCCATGCTTCACGGTTGGGATGGTGTTCTTGGGGTTGTACTCATCCTTCTTCTTCCTCCAAACACGGCGAGTGGAGTTTAGACCAAAAGCTCTATTTTTGTCTCATCAAGACCACATGACCTTTTCCTCCATTCCCTCCCTCTGGATCATCCAGATGGTCAATGGCAAACTTCAGACGGGCCTGACATGCGCTTTGGCTTGAGCATGGGACCTTTGGCGGGTGCTGCAGGATTTGAACCACACGGCGTAGTGTGTTACTAATGGTTTTCTTTGAGACTGTGGTCCCAGCTCTCTTCAGGTCATTGACCAGGTCCGCTTTAGGTTCTGGGCTGATCCCTCACCTTCCTACATGATCATTGATGCCTCACGAGGTGAGAGATCATGGAGCCCCAGACCGAGGGTGATTGGACTCACATCTGAACTTCTTCCATTTTCTAATAATTGCGCCAACAGTTGTTGCCTTCTCACCAAGCTGCTTGGCTCTTATTGTCCTGTGGGAAGGCCTATCCCAGCCTTGTGCAGGTCTACAATGTTATCCCTGATGTCCTTACACAGCTCTCTGGTCTTGCCGCCGAGAGGTTGGAGGTCTGTTTGATTGGAGTGTGTGGACAGGTGTCTTTTATACAGGATTACTTGAAGTTCAAACAGGTGCAGTTAATACAGGTAATGAGTGGAGAACAGAGGGCTTCTTAAGAAAAAACTAACAGGTCTGTGAGAGCCGGAATTCTTACTGGTTGGTAGGTGATCCTTATGTCATGCAATAAAATGCCAAATTAATTACTTAAAAATCATACAATGTGATTTTCTGGATTTTGTTTTAGGATTCCGTCTCTCACAGTTGAAGTGTACCTATGATAAAAATGACAGACCTCCATGCTTTCGAAGTAGGAAAACCTGCAAAATCAGCAGTGTATCAAATACTTTGTTCTCCCCACTGTATGGCCATCGTTTGGGAAGGTAGCTATAATCTCTATTGATTTACCTCAGACAGGGTGTCTCCGTTAGTGAAACAGCATATGTAACAGCTACGGGGGCACCAGGGCTGGGGTGGAGACACAAATTATTCAAGAGATTAGACTTTACTCAAGTCCTAGAAGTGGAGGGGAGAGGAGTGGAAGATTTAACCTTGAGAGTTGTAATGTGTGTGTGTGTGTTTGTGTGTGTCTGTGTGTGTTTGTTTGTTTGTGTGTGTGGGTGCGCATGCGTGCGTGCTTTTCTCTTGCCTGTGTGTGTGTCTATTTTGCAGAAGACATTTGGACTAGGCCATCTACATAGTATAACACATTCAGTACAGTCAACATGCAAAACATATTGTATATTAAACTAAGTTTTTATACATGGGTGATGCCTAAATGAAGCATTGACGTGAAATGTCAAATGATTCACTTGAAGACACTCCAATCATACAATCCGTCCTGTCATGCCTTATAAACATCCCTTTAAAACGCTATAGCTACGCTAGCACAATTTTTATCCCATATTCCAACACATCCTCTGTTTAAATAGATGATCAAATTAACATCTAGTGAAACTTATTAAATCACACCCTGAAAATAGTGGAATAGTGACCACTTACACTCTAGGAGAGATATAATAGATAGTATCCCTGAGAAGCCATTTCATAGCTATCTCATCAAACTATGGAAAATAACTTTGAGGGAAAGTTAGGAGATTAGGGGTGCCAGAGAAAAGCTCTGAAGTTGCAGAGAGAGGAAACCATAAGCTACGCCAGCAGTCGTTACTCGGGATCGCCTGAAGTTGTCCTTGACTGACACTTGGGGAGCGAGAAAAGAGGGTGAGGGAGAAGAGGGAGATAAAGGAGACAGAGGGGAAGGGAGACAGACAAGTAGATGGAAGAAGGAATTGGTACCGAGGGAATTGGAGTGATATGGGAACAGAGAGAGAGAGAGAGAGAGAGAGAGAGAGAGAGAGAGAGAATGAGAGGGAGAGAGAAGGAATGAGAGAGAAAGAGCGAGAAAGAGAATGGAGACAGAAACAGCAGCAGGGACGGAGACAGAGAAACTGATAGAGACACAGACAGCAGAGGAATATAGAGTGATAGGGGAACCAAGAGACAGGCAAAGCTAGAAACATATAGGAGAGAGAGAAAGGGAGAGAGAGAGTCCAACAAGTAGACAGTTACAGAGGGGAGAATCTGAAAGTCCCAAAGTCTATTCAGATCAAACACACTCCGGTATATGACACGAAATGAGAAATGGAAATGACAGCTGGTTTCCCCACAGGGTTCAGTCAGTGTGTGTGTGTTTGTGTATGTACGTGCAACTGTCTGTGTCTGTATTGCGTGCGTGCTTTCAGTTCGTGTCATGTAAATGTGAAATGACAGCTGGTTCCCCACAGCAGGGCTCCAGTCTGTGTGTGTGTGTGTGTGTGTGTGTGTGCGTGGCGTAAGCGTGCGTATGCGTGGCGCGTGCGTGCGTGTGCGTGTGCGTGTGCGTGTGCGTGTGTGTGGAGTGATCTGTGCATGTTATGGGGCACTGGAATCGCAGGACTTCATCAAAGGTACAAAAATGGGGAGGGAGATAGGTCACATATCCCAACACAGCCTCTTTGGAACTTACTACAAAGGTCTAGTGCATGGAAAGTTCAACACTATCTCGAGTCTTCCTTGGTCACTAATTACATTGGTGTGTCATTTATTATAGAGCTAGTGTTTATTACATAGGTTTACTAAAGACACTAACAGACCAGACCAGACTACAGTACCAGTCAAAAGATTGGACACACCTACTCATTGAAGGATTTTTCTTTATTTTTACTATTTTCTACATTGTAAAATAATAGTGAAGACATCAAAAACTATGAAATAACACATATGGAATCATGTAGTAACCAAAAATTGTTAAACAAATCAAAATATAGAGATTCCCCAAATAGCCACCCTTTGCCTTTATAACAGCTTTGCACACTCAACCAACTTTACCTGGAATGCTTTTCCAACAATCTTGAAGGAGTTCCCACATATGCTGAGCACTTGTTGGCTGCTTTTCCTTCACTCTGCAGTCCGACTCATCCCAAACCATCTCAATTGGGTTGAGGTCGGGATGATTGTGTGGAGGCCAGGTCATCTGATGCAGACTCCATCACTCTCCTTCTTGGTAAAATAGCCCTTACACACGCCTGGAGGTGTGTTGGGTCATTGTCCTGTTGAAAAAAAAGATAGTCCCACTAAGCCCAAACCAGATGGGATATGCGTATCGCTGCAGAATGCTGTGGTAGCCATGCTGGTTAAGTGTGCCTTGAATTCTAAATAAATCAACAGACAGTGTCACCAGCAAAGCACCCCCACACCATAACACCTCCTCTCCTCCATGCTTACGGTGGGAAATACACACTGCAGAGATCATCCGTTCACCGACACCGCATCTCACAAAGACAGGGCGGTTTGGAACCAAAAACCTCCAATTTGGACTCCAGACGAAAGGACAGATTTCCACCGGTCTAATGTCCATTTGCTCGTGTTTCTTGGCCCAAGCAGGTCTCTTCTTCTTATTGGTGTCCTTTAGTAGTGGTTTCTTTGCAGCTAATTCGACCCATGAAGGCCTGATTCACACAGATGTGTCTGTTACTTGAACTCTGTGAAAGCATTTATTTGGGCTGCAATGTCTGAGGCTGGTAACTCTAATGAACTTATCCTCTGCAGCAGAGTAACTTCTGGGTCTTCCCATTCCTGTGGCGGTCCTCATGAGAGCCATTCATTTCATCACTGCGCTTCTTTGGATGGTTTTTTCTGTATGGCTTGACTGACCTCATGCTTAAAGCAATGATGGACTGTCATTTCTCTTTTTCTTATTTGGAGCTGTCTCAACATGTTGTTGATCAGATAATTAATCTAGTACTGAAAGCATAAGCTACAGCCAGCTCTTACTGCAGTCATAAAATGTGGTGAGTAGTTGACTCAAAGAAAGAGAAAGCCTATAGTCTGAATAGTTTTGAAGAAATTTTTCTTCCCAAATGAAGGAGAAGCAAGAGAGAAATAGAGAGAGAGAGATTGTGATTTTTTTTTCACTTTCATTTTCACTTACTTAGCTAGCAAATACAGCCAGCAGTTCAGACTACTGGAAACACCCTGGCTCAAACAGAAGGATGCTATGTTAGCTAGCTGGCTATGACTATCCAACACAACACTGGAACTCTTCCAAGTCAAGGAAAGCTTTTGGTTTGACTCATTTATTGCCACCGAGGCCTGCCGGTGTAACTGCTTTACTGACTGCAACACTGAGGTGAGAGGAGGAGAGCGCATAGATGTGAGAAGGAATACAACGTGGCTGCTATGAAAGTGAACTGTGTTTTACGCGTGATCAGGGGTGTATTCATTCCACTGATTCTCTTGAAAAACAAAACGGGGATAAACATACCTGAAATTGTCCAATAGAAACTCTCATTTGCAACTGTTGGACAAACGATTACGCTCTATATCAGCTAGATGCAGGCAAGAGTGTGCAAGGCGGTATTGAAATGTGTCTCTGACCTGTGTGAATGTACATTGTAAACTTTCATTCATAGGCTAGGTTGTAGCAACCTCATGATGGGTATAGGGAAAATGTTAGTATCATGTAGCAAGCCAAAACCTACTCGCTGTTACATACAACTGGGTGAATGGAATATGAATGACAGTCATCCAATATGCTGTAATAGAAATAAGGCCATGCTCATGAAAAATAAATCATCCTCCCTCATCTTAAATGGCACTGACCGCCACTGATGCACACACACACATACAAACAGCATACACACGCAGTCACAAACAGTAACGCACGAAACACAGACATGCATGTACGTATTGCGCACGCACGCAACACACACACACACACAAAGACACTACTCACACATACAGGAGGGCATCCGGGGCATGGAATGATAAATGGCATTCTGGGGGAAAATGCCACTGTAATGGGAAAACGCCAGTGTCAAACAGATTATCTTCCCCATTACCTTTATGTGTGGGTAAGACCGAAAATAACAGATTAAATCAACTGCAACTACACCTGTCAAAGTCAGATGTGAGAAAACTCCAATGTTCTGGAAGACACTCATCTATTACTGAATGATGGGCGATCTTGGGGAAAAAGTCTTAAAGCCGATAACTAAGGAGCTTCAGGTGATAACGGTTTGGTTCCAGACCGGAGGAAGTAGGGGGTTTGAGATGGGGGTTCCAGACTGGAGTGGAGTAGGGGGTTTGAGATAGGGGGTTCCAGACTGGGAGGGAGTAGGGGTTTGAGATAGGGGGTTCCAGAACTGTGAGTGGAGTAGGGGTTTGAGATAGGGGGTTCCAGACTGGAGTGGAGTAGGGGTTTGAGATAGGGGTTCCAGACTGGAGTGAGTAGGGGGTTTGAGATAGGGTTCCAGACTGGAGTGGAGTAGGGGGTTTGAGATAGGGGGTTCCAGACTCCGAGTGGAGTAGGGGGTTTGAGATAGGGGTTCCAGACTGGAGTGGAGAGGGGGTTTGAGATAGGGGGTTCCAGACTGGAGTGGAGTAGGGGGTTTGAGATACGGGGTTCCAGACTGGGAGCGGATGGGGGTTTGAGATAGGGGGTTCCAGACTCGAGTGGAGTAGGGGGTTTGAGATAGGGGTTTAAGGTAATGGTATCTTACGTCAGATAGTGCAAACAATTCCACCTGGAGGGATCTATCTCTGTGTCTGCAAAGGTAATGGGATAGATCAAAGTAGTTTGGCTACAATGTGTTTGGCTTCAAAGATATTACTTAAGTGACATCGTCTGCTAAACCCAATAATTTTTGTAATTTATTTTTGTAATTTGATTCCTGCCTCAAACAGTCGTAATTAATCTAAGCTTAAACAATACATCTTTCAATAAAGATTACGTTCTTTTGGTGAGAAAGTTGCACCATTTATGTGCTTCATGTAGCAGTATTTATGAAGTTTGATAATGAAAGCTAGCATAAATTTGTCCACATTACTTGCAGGTTTGCATTTATTGTCATTAATCTTGCCCTGGAGGCAGCTCTGCAGTGTGGTCACTAGCTGGCACAGCCACAAAGTAATAAAATCTGATTTTAAACCTAACCTAACCCTAACATTAACCACACTGCTAACCCTAATGCCTAACCCTAATCTTAAAATAAAACCAAAAAGCAATTTTGACTTTGCAGCTTCCCCATCTAGCGGAAATTGCTCAGTTCTGCCTCCAGGGCAAGATTCATGACAATAAACGTCAACCAGCAAATTATTTAGCTATCGTTAGCTGCTAGCTGAGCCAGTCACTGAAACAATGCTGCTATAAACCAGCTACCTACTATGTGCTGCACAGACAATGTTGAATGCTTCCAACAAAAAGCTAGCTAGCATTATTATGAGTTTCATGAAGCAGCTGTTATGCTGCGAATGATTGCAGTAGACTCCCCGAGTCAACTGCTGTGGTTCCAGCTGACCCAACAATACAAAGTAACATTAACATTAATGTTAGCGACTCAACATTAGCGACCAACTGATTTCTGATAACAGTCCCTCTTAAAGGGAAACTTCACCGCTATACACTTTTTTGGGGTGTTTTTCCAGTCTCCCTACATAATCCATGAGTGATGAGATGTGTTTCAGACATAACTCCTTGCACCAGGACGGTCATCGGTTGATTGAGGAGTCATGTTTTGTAGCAATTATTGTGGCCTTTGTGTTTCGCGCCGATTGCACGATCACGCTAGCAGTGAGTAGATATGGTTGTCTTTGTTCAATAGAGCCAACTGAACATTTGATCAAACTCCATTATATACATGTATACTAGAGCTAGCAAGTTCTATACCACAATGCAGTTGTGAGCATACTAGGCATTCTATATTATACTACAACATCAGTCTAAATTAATATGGATGTTGTGTTGGCTGAATGTTCCAGGCAGAGTCCTGAATGTTCTTCAGCTGGTGAACCTTGTCTTGTTTTGGGCTATGGCAGCTGGTGTAGCAGGCTTTGGCGCTGTGGCAATGTTGGCAGGGATGTTGGGTTTGGGGAGCTGTGACTCTGGCTGCTTGTAGACCACCGTCTTGTCCTTTCTGCGCTCCGCAGCCAGGTGGACAAGCCTCTCCCTGAAGTGGTGGGTTCTGGGCTCGTACACTTTCTTCACCACCCACTACTTCGACCTCTTGCAGAATATTTGTTTGTACTGCAAGTCTGATGGAAAGACATGAAGACTGATCATGAGGATGTGTGTCACGACTTCCGCCGAAGTTGGTGCCTCTCCTTATTCGGACGGCGTTCCGCGGTCGTCGTCCCTGGCTTTCTAGCTGCCACCGATCTATATTTTTTTCCCCCATTTGTTTTGTCTTGATTGTATACACCTGGTTCCCATTACATTATATTATTTCCCCTATTTAACCCTCTGGTTCCCACTGGTTTTGTGCGTGTTTTGTTCTTTGTTTTGTGTCTGAGACTTATGTGAGCTGGTGTGTTTTCCCTGGCGTGGAAATTAGTGTTGTTTATTTTTCGAGTAAAGTACGTTGTTTACTCAGTTCTGTGTCCTGCGCCTGACTCCATCATACCGCTGCACATTGACACTTGACAGAAACACGCACCACATATGGAGTCAGCAGGTGCATCCAGTCCTCCGGTACCAGTGGAGGAGTGAGTCCAGCAGCACGCGATGATGCTCCAGAATCTTGGCACAGCCATGGATCGCGTGTTGCAGACCATGGAGCGATGGGAGAGAGGGGTTTTCCCACAACCCCATCAACTTCAGATCAACCCACACCGTGTCCACCCCTCCGTCACCTGGACCCAGTGGGATTCGGCTCTCGCTCCCGAGGGCACTATGATGGGATCGGCTGCCGGGTGCCAGGGGTTCCTGCTCCAGGTGGAGCTCTACCTGGCGACCATCCACTCGGCTCCCTCGGGTTACGAGAGCGTGTCCGCCCTCATCTCCTGTCTGTCGGGGAGAGCACTTGAGTGGGCCAAAGCCAAATGGGGAGGAATAGACGCAGCGTTGGTTCACTATGAGGATTTCACCCGCTGCTTCCGGGCGGTCTTCGATCATCCACGTGAGGGTAGAGCGGTGGGGGAATGCTTGTTCCATCTCAGACAGGGGAAGAGGAGCGCACAGGACTTTGCACTGGACTTCCGGACCTTGGCTGCCAGCGCGGGATGGAATGAGAGGGCCCTGATCGACCATTACCGGTGTAGTCTACGTGAGGACGTTCGTCGGGAGCTGGCATGCAGGGACACCACCCTTACCCTCGACCAGCTGGTGGATTTATCTATACGGCTGGATAACCTTTTGGCCACCCGCGGACGTCCGGGTCAGGGTCCGTCCATTCCATCCCCCAGCACCTCCGACCTTACCCCTATGGAGCTCGGAGGTGCTGCTCTAAGGGTGACCGGAGGGGGGGCCGTTTCCTGCAGAGGAGGTGCCCTCTGTGGCCGCAGAGGGCACACTGCTGGTCGGTGCTGGGGAGGTTCCCCAGGGAGTCGAGGCAGCAGGCAGGGCACTTGTGGATCATCCCAGGTGAGTGGCACCCAACTCACCCAGAGCTCCCCTGTTGGCGCACACTGTGTGTACGCATAGAATTTCCTGAGTTTTCCCCGCATTCCCGGCATAAGGCGCTAGTAGATTCAGGCGCAGCTGGGAGCTTTATTGACCGTTCATTTGCATGTAGATTAGGGATCCCTATTGTTCCTGTTGATGTTGCCCTTCCCTGTACATGCCTTAGATAGTCGTCCTTAGGGTCGGGCCTGATTAGGGAGGTCACAGCTCCACTATGTATGAAAACGCAGGAGGGTCATGAGGAGAGAATTAGTCTCTTCCTGATCGATTCTCCCTGCATTTCCTGTGGTGTTGGGGCTTCTGGTTGGCCTCTCATGACTCCACTATTTCGTGTGCAACAGAGGGCTCTCAAGGGATGGTCACATCAGTGCTCAGGGAGGTGTGTGAGGTGTTTCCATAGGTGCAACTACGGTGGAGAGAGTCCAAACCAGGTCTCCACTATGCACATTCCCTCCAAACATGCCGATTTGGCTCTCGCCTTCTGTAAAAAGAAGGCGGCTCAACTACCACCCCATCGACAGGGGGATTGTGCGATAAATCTCCAGGTAGGCGCAGCACTTCCCAGGAGTCACGTGTATCCTCTGTCTCAGGAGGAGACGGCGGCTATTGAAACATATGTCTCCGAATCTCTGGGACAGGGATACATTCGGCCTTCCACTTCACCTGCCTCCTCAAGTTTCTTTTTTGTGAAGAAGAAGGATGGAGGTTTACATCCGTGCATTGACTATCGAGGTCTAAATCAGATCACTGTGAAGTACAGTTACCCACTGCCTCTCATAGCCAGTGTGACAGAGTCATTGCATGGGGCGCGCTTCTTCACCAAATTGGATCTCAGGAGCGCTTACAACCTGGTGCGTATCCGGGAGGGGGAAGCGTGGAATACGGCATTTAGTACCACCTCTGGGCACTATGAGTACCTTGTCATGCCGTACGGGTTGATGAATGCTCCATCAGACTTCCAATCCTTGGTAGACGCGATTTTCAGAAACATGCACGGGCAGGGTGTAGTGGTGTACAGTATATAGATTACATTCTAATATACTCCGCTAAATGTGCCGAGCATGTGTCCCTGGTGCGCAAGGTGCTTGGTCGACTGTTGGAGCATGACCTGTACGTCAAGGCTGAGAAATGTCTGTTCTTCCAACAGTCCGTCTCCTTCCTATGGTACCGCCTGTCCGCGTCAGGGTGGAGAGTGGAGAATGACCGCATTTCAGCCGTGCGTAATTGGCACACTCAACCACAGTAAAGGAGGTGCAGCGGTTCTTAGGGTTTGCCAACTACTACTGGAGGTTTATCCGGGGCTTTGGTCAGGTAGCGGCTCCCATTACCTCCTTGCTGAAGGGGGGACCGGTGCGACTGCAGTGGTCAGCTGGGGTGGACAGGGCTTTTGGTCACCTGAAGGCTCTGTTTACCTCGGCTCCCGTGCTGGCTCATCCTGATCCCTCCTTGGCATTCAAAGTAGAGGTGGACGCGTCCGAGGCTGGGATAGGAGCTGTGCTGTCTCAGCGCTCGGGTACGCCACCAAAGCTCCGCCCCTGTGCTTTCTTTTCAAAGAAGTTCAGCCCGGCGGACCGAAACTATGATGTGGGGGACCGGGAGTTGTTAGCTGTTGTCAGGGCTCTGAAGGCATGGCGGCATTGGCTTGAGGGGGCTAAACACCCTTTCCTCATTTGGACTGACCACCGCAATTTGGAGTACATCCGGGCGGCGAGGAGACTGAACCCTCGCCAGGCAAGGTGGGCCATGTTTTTCACCCGTTTTGTTTTCACCCTATCCTACAGACCAGGTTCCCAGAACGCTAAGGCAGACGCATTGTCCCGGATGTATGACATAGAGGAGCGGTCCACGGATCCCACCTCCCATTCTTCCGGCTTCTTGCCTGGTGGCACCGGGTGGTATGGGAGGTTGACGTGATTCTCGGCGGGCTGCTATGTAGTGAGCCCACTCCCACCCAGTGTCCAGTTGGGCGTCTGTACGTTCCGTCTGATGTCTGCGATCAATTGATCTGTTGGGCCCACACGTCACCCTCCTCTGGTCACTCCCCTGGCAGGTCGTGGACAGGGCGTAACTCGGTGGACTTCGTGCGGACGGATCTTCTCCACACAAGGTAACACCACGATCCTGGTGGTTAGGATCGGTTTTCGAAGTCCCGCCGTCTCCTTCCTTTGCCCGGTCTCCCTACGGCCCTACAGACTGCGGAGACCCTGTTTACTCACGTCTTCGGCACTATGGGGGTGCCTGAGGATCTAGTGTCTGATCGGGGTCCCCAGTTCACATCGAGGGTCTGGAGGGCGTTCATGGAACGTCTGGGGGTCTCGGTCAGTCTGACCTCCAGGTTTTCACCCTGGAGAGTAAATGGGCAGGTGGAGAGAGTTAACCAGGATGTGGGTAGGTTTCTGTGGTCCTATTGCTAGGACCGGCCGGGGGAGTGGGCGGCTTTCATCCCCCTGGGCAGAGATGGCCCAAAACTCCCTCTGCCACTCCTCCACTAACATGTCTCTGTGTGTACTATGTTACCAGCCGGTCCTGGCACCGTGGCATCAGAGTGATCGAGGCACCTGCGGTGGATGAATGGTTTCGCGCCGGAGGAGACATGGGACGCTGCCCATGTGCGCCTGCAATGGGCCATCAGGAAGAACTGACTGCACGCGGTGTGAAAAGTCTGAGGGAGCACTTGGTTTGTGTATTGGTGATATTGTTTTCTCAAGAGGGGATTGTGCTTTCATAAAAAAGCTTTGGCTGTCCTGGCTTGTTTGCATCCCATCTTCTTATGCTCCAGGATGTTCCGCTCCTTCAGGAGAGCACTGGTGGAATGCCGCCAGATGGCCTCTGTGTTTATAAAGACAAACGAATTAGACTAAGTCTTTGGCTTTTCTGATTGAAAATATAAAAACTTCATGCTGTTATTAATGACTACTAGCCTGTATGTTTGAATATGGCCATTTGTGAGAGATCAGTTGTTAAACGTTTGTCCAACACAATTGCAGAGAGGTCTTCAAACACAGCTGAGTCCATGGACAGCCACTTTTTGCCACGATCATCATTGGACAGATCAGGGTGTTGACAGTGGACCTCCTCCCCTTCCTCTGTCCATCTGTGTACATCACAGATGTGCTTGAGAACGGAGGCCCACATATGCTTCAGCTCCTTCAAAGACAGACAACATATATTTGCTTTTAGATATCATCAGTTCAGGGCATGCACCAGTACAATTACTAGGTGTCTCATCGACCACTACTAGGTACTATATCCACCCATCCCCTTTGTGTCAATAGATCATGCATACTAACCTTCACACAAAATACCCAACCCATCCCCTTGTGTCAATAGATCATGCATACTAACCTTCACACACAATACCCACCCCCCCAACAGAAACCAGTCAGACACCCACACCATCCCTTCTTACTAATAACTCTGCTTTTCTCCAATTTAGACTCCAAGCTTTGCATAAACAATCAACTTCAAGCCTCCATAATACAGAGAGAACACTACAATAGAAGTTACATTTACATCATTTAGCAGACGCCTTATCCAGAGCAACTTACAAATTGGTGCATTCAACTTATGATAGCCAGTGGGACAACCACTTGTATTTTGATTTTAAATTTTTTTTTGTGGGGGAAGAAGGATTGCTTCATAGTATTCCAGGTATTCCTGAAAGAGGTAGGGTTTCAAGTGTCTCCGGAAGGTGGTCAGTGACTCCGCTGTCCTGGCGTCGTGGGGGAGCTTGTTCCACCATTGGGGTGCCAGAGCAGCGAATAGCTTTGACTGGGCTGAGCGGAAACTGTGCTTCCCGTGGAGGTGGGGAGCTAGCAGGCCAGAGGTGGATGAGCGTAGTGCCTCGTTTGGGTGTAGGGTCTGATCAGAGCCTGAAGGTAAGGAGGTGCTGTTCCCCTCACAGCTCCGTAGGCAAGCACCATGGTCTTGTAGTAGATGCGAGCCTCAACTGGAAGCCAGTGGAGTGTGCGGAGGAGCGGGGTGACATTAGAGAACTTGGGAAGGTTGAACACCAGACGGCTGCAGCGGTTCTGAATAAGTTGTAGGGGTTTAATGGCACAGGCAGGGAGCCCAGCCAACAGCGAGTTGCAGTAATCCAGACGGGAGATGACAAGTGCCTGGAGTAGGACCTGTGCCGCTTTCTGTGTAAGGTAGGGTTCGTACTCTGCGAATGTTGTAGAGCATGAACCTGCAGGATTGGTCACCGCTGATGTTAGCGGAGAACGACAGGGTATTGTCCAGGGTCACGCCAAGGTCTTTGCACTCTGGGAGGAGGAGGCACAATGGAGTTGTCAACCGTGATGGCGAGATCATGGAGCGGGCAGTCCCTTCCCCGGGAGGAAGAGCAGCTCTGTCTTACCGAGAGTTCAGCTTTGAGGTGGTGTGTCCGACATCCACACTGATATGTCTGCCAGACATGCAGAGATGCGATTCGGCCACCTGGTTATAAGAAGGGGAAAGTTGTAGCTGTATTGATGGATGTGGTTTTGACCTGTGACACCAGGTACTGGGAGTGTGACGGTAGCTTCTGACACAATGCCTCTGACCCCTCAAAAGTCTCAAAGGACCAGCAGGCCTCCAGAAAGAATGACTATTCAGTGGTGATGTTCAATTGACCAATGACTGAGATTCTGACTCTGAGTTGTTGGTGTTGTTTTGATATTTCACTATTGACTATTTTGAAGCAGAGATTAATTGGTATTTTGTTTTATTTCTTACCCTACCACACCTCCCCTAATTGGAGTAAACTAATGGACGACAACACAGTTTGATTTCTATTTGCCATATATTTTTAAGTGTGCTGTTTCACAAATGTTCTGAACCTAAATACATTTAACGGACACAATATATTTACATTAGTTACTCTTGTTGTTTTTTAGTCTCACCCTTTAGCTTCACTCAACCCCTCCCATCTATCTCTTAACACCATCAATTTTTTTTTTTCATTCTATTTGCCATATATTTTTCAACTGTGCTGTGATGTTTCACAAAAGTTCTGAACCTTTCTATTCTCATAGTTTCTACAGATTATAAATTAAAGATAAACATTTTTGCTAAAAGTATTATTTACATTTTAGCAGACGCTCTTATCCAGAGCGACTTACAGTTAGTGAGTGCATACATTTTTCATACTGGCTCCCTGTGGGAAACGAACCCACAATTATAATATCATTGATCGATTGACTACGACTTTTCAAGTCACCCAGCAGTGGTATTTGCAGAGTTAGCTCCAGGTAAATGTTGCAATTCTTCAGCCATTCCTGGACTTGCGACCAAAAACAAGCTACATATGGACAGTACCAAAACAAATTATCTAATGAGTCTGTCTCTTCGCAGCAAAATCTGCAGAGCTGGGATGGTTGTATCCCCCATATACAGTGCATTCGGAAAGTATTCAGACCCCTTGACTATTCCCACATTTTGTTATGGTACAGCCATACTCTAAAAATTGATTAAATTGTTTTTTTCCCATCATCAATCTACACACAATACCCCATAATGCCAAAGCAAAGCCAGGTTTTTAGAAAATAAAAAATGAAAACAATACATTTACATAACTATTTAGTCCTATACTCAGTACTTTGATGAAGGACCTTTGGTAGTATTACATACTCGAGTCTTCTTGGGTATGACGGTGCAAGCTTAGCACCCCTGTATTTGGAGAGTTTCTCCCATTCTTCTCTGCAGATCCTCTCAAGCTCTGTCCCAGGTTGGGATGGGGAGGGCGTCGCCTTCAGCTATTTCAGGTCCCTCCAGAGATGTTCGATCGGGTTAAAGTCCTGACTCTGGCAGAGGCCACTCAAGGACATTCAGAGACTTGTCCCAAGCCACTCCTGTGTTGTCTTGACTGTGCTTAGGGTCCCTTGTCCTGTTGGAAGGTGAACCTTCGCCCCAGTCTGAGGTCTGAGCGCTCTTGAGCAGGTTTTTCATCAAGGATCTCTCTGTACTTTGCTCCGTTCATCTTTCCGCATGATCCTGACTAGTCTTCCAGTCCCTGCTGCTGAAAAACATCCCCGCAAGATGCTGCCACCACCATGCTTCACTGTAGGGATGGTGCCAGGTTTCCTCCAGATGCTTGGCAATCGGCCAAAGTGTTCAATCTTGGTTTCATCAGACCAGAGAATCTTGTTTCTCATGGTCTGAGAGTCCTTTAGGTGCCTTTTGGCAAACTCCAAGCGGGCTGGTCATGTGCCTTTTACTGGAGGAGTAGCTTTCTGTCTGGCCACTCTCTACCATAAAGGCCTGATTGGTGGAGTGCTGCAGATATGGTTGCCCTTCTGGAAGGTTCTCCCATCTCCACAGAGGAACAATGAGCTCTGTCAGAGTACCATCGGGTTAATGGTCACCTCCCTGACCAACCCCTTCTCCCGATGGCTCAGTCTGGCCAGGCGGCCAATATAAAGAGATCTTGGTGGCTCCAACTTCTTCCATTTAAAATTCGGAGGCCACTGTGTTCTTGGGAGGACCTTCAATCTATAATTTTTTGGTACACCTTTCCCAGATCATGTCCTTACACAATCTGTCTCTGAGCTCTAAGGACCAATTCCTTTGACCTCATGGCTTGGTTTTTGCTCTGACATGCACTATCAACTGTGATCTTATATAACAGTGCTGTCCTTTCCAAATCTTGTTACCCAATCAATTATTACTACAAGTGACTCCAATCAAGTTGTTGAATGGATGATCAATAAACTGGGATGCACCTGAGCTCAATTTTAAGTGTCATATTTCTAATATATTTGCAAAAATTTCAAAAACCTGTTTCCTTAGTCATTATGGGGCATTTGTGTAGATTATAAAAAAAAATCATTTTATAGGCTGTAATGCAACAAAATGTGGAAAAGGGAGTTGTCTAATACTTTCCTCATTTTTTCTATTTTTACTGATTTGATATAATATAAATTGAAAAGATTCTAGTTTTAATCCGGCGTTGTTTTGCGTATCAGTTCATGACATTACCTGGCGATCTACATCGAAAATCTCTTCCCAACTATTTTGCAATCATCCGCCAATTTTTGTCCTTAAATGAAACTTCACACCCACACTGTTGCTGGTATTTTGCCCATTCCTCCATGCAGATCTCCTCTAGGGCAGTGATGTTTTAGAAGGCTGTCCGCTGGGCAACTAACTTTCAACTCCCTCCAAAAAGATTTTCTATGGGTTGAGATCTGAGACTAGCCCCTCCACCTGAGATTCTTTCTTGGGCGGTGTGTTTGGATCATTGTCATCTAAAGCGTTTCTAACTTCAATGCCCTTGCCCGATGGAGGGGTTTTCACTCAAAATTTCCGATACATGGCCCCATTCATTTCTTTTCCCTTTACGGATCAGTCGTCCTGTCCTTTGCAGAAAAACAACCCCCAACTCATGTTTCCTCCATGCGTTCCAGTACGTTATCGTGTTCTTGCTGATGCAACTCCAGCATTCTTTGTCATCCAAACCGGTTAGTTTACCAAAAAGTTCTATTTTGGTTTCAACTAACCATATGACATTCTCCCAATCCTCTTCTGGATCATCCAAATGCACTCTAGCAAACTTCCAGGCGGGCCTGACATGTACTGAAAGCAGGGACTCTCTGGCACTGCAGATTTGAGTCCTGGCGTAATTTATTTTGTTACTGATGGTGGCTTTTTTACTTTGGTCCCAGCTCTCTGCAGGTCATTCACTAGGTCCCCCGTGTGGTTCTGGATTTTGCTCACCGTTCTTGTGATCATTTTACCCCACGAGGTGAGATCTTGCGTGGGAGCCCCAGATGGGAGATTATCAGTGGTCTTGTATGTCTTCCATTCCTAATAATTGCTCCCACAGTTGATTTCTTCAAACCAAGCTGATTACACCTATTGCAGATTCAGTCTTCCCAGCCTGGTGCAGGTCTATATTTTGTTTCTGGTGTCCTTTGACAGCTCTTTAGTCTTAGCCATAGTGAAGTTTGGAGTGTGACTGTTTGAGGTTGTGACAGAGTTCTTTTTTTATATTAGGTTGAAACAGGTGCCATTAATACAGGTAACGGTGGAGAACAGAGGAGCCTCTTGAAGAAGAAGTTATAGGTCTGTGAACCAAGTGCCTGCTTGTTTGCTGGGTGACCAAATGCTCATTTTCCACCATAATTTGCAAATAAATTCATTAAAAAAATCCTACAACTGTGATTTTCTGGAGAAAAAATTTCTCAATTTGTCTGCATCATAGTTATATTTACCTATGATGAAAATTACAGGCCCTCTCATCTTTTAAGTGGGATAACTTGCACAATTGAGTGGCTACTAAATATTTTTCCCGTATGCAGTATCATTGGGTAGGCGCAGTGGTCTAGGCACTGCATGTAGTGCTAACTGTGCCACCTAGAGATCCTGGTTCGAATCCAGGCTCTATATCTGCTTGACCATGACGGATACTCATGGCTGGGCATATTGTTGTTGTCCAGGGTAGGAGGAATGGCGGCCCAGGGATGTAGCTCAGTTGATAGAGCATGGTTTTTTGTCTCAGGGTTATGTGTTTGATTCCCAGCATATAAAAATTATGTATTCTGCTAACTGTAATCGCTCTGATATGCATCTCTAAATTATTAAATGTAAATTTACAATATTTACATCAAAAAATTATCCGTAGTTTATTAGGGTTGCTTGTTAATATTTATTGTATTATTTGTTCTGCTTTTCTGGTGGATTAAACTGAAATTGCAACCAACTTTCTATGGCTTGTTTAAGAAAAGCAATATTTTGTATTATTTAATTTTCAAATAAGCAAAGGTGAGAGGTTGTAATCTGAATAAAGGGAAAAAAGCCATTATTAGACATGGGGTTAACATTCTTACTAATCACCTAGAGAACCAGTTCGGATTTAAGTATAACTTTTGTTTTACTGAAGCCTTTAGTGAAAGGTCTAATGCTTTAATATTTAATCATTTCTGCCCTCCGAAATCATATTAATTATATAAATAACTGTTTAATTTATCAAACACCGTTCAAATAAAATATATTTTTTCTCATATAATTTCAAAA
>NW_025538412.1:0-19781 GCF_020615455.1 Coregonus clupeaformis | reverse complement strand
AATATACACAGCTTCTTGTGCTCTCTCTCTCTCTCTCTCTGTCTCTCTCTCTCTCTCTCTCTCTCTCTCAATTCAATTTCAATTCAATTCAATTTAAGGGCTTTATTGGCATGGGAAACAAAAGTGAAATAAACAATAAATATTAACAGTAAACATTACACTCAGAAGTTTCAAAAGAATAAAGACATTTCAAATGTCATATTATGTATATACAGTGTTGTAACAATGTGCAAATAGTTAAAGTACAAATGGGAAAATAAATAAACATAAATATGGGTTGTATTTACAATGGTGTTTGTTCTTCACTGGTTGCCCTTTTCTTGTGGCAACAGGTCACAAATCTTGCAGCTGTGATGCACACTGTGGTTTTTCACCCAGTAGATAAGGGAGTTTATCAAAATTGGGTTTGTTTTCGAATTCTTTGTGGATCGCTGTAATCTGAGGGAAATATGTGTCTCTAATATGGTCATACATTTGGCAGGAGGTTAGGAAGTGCAGCTCAGTTTCCACCTCATTTTGTGGGCAGTGTGCACATAGCCTGTCTTCTCTTGAGAGCCAGGTCTGCCTACGGCGGCCTTTCTCAATAGCAAGGCTATGCTCACTGAGTCTGTACATAGTCAAAGCTTTCCTTAAGTTTGGGTCAGTCACAGTGGTCAAGTATTCTGCCACTGTGTACTCTCTGTTTAGGGCCAAATAGCATTCTAGTTTGCTCTGTTTTTTTGTTTGTTCTTTCCAATGTGTCAAGTAATTCTCTTTTTGTTTTCTCATGATTTGGTTGGGTCTAGTTGTGTTGTTGTTGTCCTGGGCTGTGTGGGGTCTGTTTGTGTTTGTGAACAGAGCCCCAGGACAAGCTTACTTAGGGGACTCTTCTCCAAGTTCATCTCTCTGTAGGTGATGGCTTTGTTATGGAAGGTTTGGGAATCGCTTCCTTTTAAGTGGTTATAGAATTTAACGGCTCTTTTCTGGATTTTGATAATTAGCGGGTATTGGCCTAATTCTGCTCTGCATGCATTATTTGGTGTTTTACGTTGTACACGGAGGATGTTTTTGCAGAATTCTGCATGCAGAGTCTCAATTTGGTGTTTGTCCCATTTTGTGAATTCTTGGTTGGTGAGCGGACCCCAGACCTCAGAACCATAAAGGGCAATGGGTTCTATAACTGATTCAAGTATTTTTAGCCAGATCCTAATTGGTATGTCAAATTTTATGTTCCTTTTGATGGCATAGAAGGCCCTTCTTGCCTTGTCTCTCAGATCGTTTCACAGCTTTGTGGAAGTTACCTGTGGCGCTGATGTTTAGGCCGAGGTATGTATAGTTTTTTGTGTGCTCTAGGGCAACGGTGTCTAGATGGAATTTGTATTTGTGGTCCTGGCAACTGGACCTTTTTTGGAACACCATTATTTTTGTCTTACTGAGATTTACTGTCAGGGCCCAGGTCTGACAGAATCTGTGCAGAAGATCTAGGTGCTGCTGTAGGCCCTCCTTGGTTGGTGACAGAAGCACCAGATCGGTCAGCAAACAGAAGACATTTGACTTCAGATTCTAGTAGGGTGAGGCCGGGTGCTGCAGACTGTTCTAGTGCTCTCGCCAATTCGTTGATATATGTTGAAAAAGGGTGGGGCTTAAACTGCATCCCTGTCTCACCCACTGCCCTGTGGAAAGAAATGTGTGTGTTTTTTGCCAATTTTAACCGCACACTTGTTGTTTGTGTACATGGATTTTATAATGTCGTATGTTTTTCCCCCAACCCCACTTTCCATCAATTTGTATAGCAGACCCTCATGCCAAATTGAGTCAATTTGAAATCAACAAAGCATGAGAAGACTTTGCCTTTGTTTTGGTTTGTTTGTTTGTCAATTAGGTGTGCAGGGTGAATACGTGGTCTGTCGTACGGTAATTTGGTAAAAGCCAATTTGACATTTGCTCAGTACATTGTTTCACTGAGGAAATGAACTAGTCTGCTGTTAATGATAATGCAGAGGATTTTCCCAAGGTTGCTGTTGACGCATATCCCACGGTAGTTATTGGGGTCAAATTTGTCTCCACTTTTGTGGGATTGGGGTGATCAGTCCTTGGTTCCAGATGTTGGGGAAGATGCCAGAGCTAAGGATGATGTTAAAGAGTTTAAGTATAGCTAATTGAAATTTGTGGTCTGTATATTTTATCATTTCATTGAGGATACCATCAACACCACAGGACTTTTTGGGTTGGAGGGTTTGTATTTTATCCTGTAGTTCATTCAATGTAATTGGAGAATCCAGTGGGTTCTGGTAGTCTTTAATAGCTGATTCTAAGATTTGCATTTGATCATGTATATTTTTTTGCTGTTTGTTCTGTTATAGGGCCAAAAAAGATTGGAGAAGTGGTTTACCCATACATCTCCGTTTTGGATAGATAGCTCTTCGTGTTGTTGTTTGTTTAGTGTTTTCCAATTTTCCCAGAAGTGGTTAGAGTCTATGGATTCTTCAATTACATTGAGCTGATTTCTGACATGCTGTTCCTTCTTTTCCGTAGTGTATTTCTGTATTGTTTTTAGTGATTCACCATAGTGAAGGCGTAGGCTCAGGTTTTCTGGGTCTCTATGTTTTTGGTTGGATAGGTTTCTCAATTTCTTTCTTAGGTTTTTGCATTCTTCATCAAACCATTTATCACTGTTATTACTTTTCTTTGGTTTTCTGTTAGAGATTTTAGATTTGATAGGGAAGCTGAGAGGTCAAATATACTGTTTAGGTTTTCTACTGCCAAGTTTACACCTTCACTATTACAGTGGAACGTTTTGTCCAGGAAGTTGTCTAGAATGGATTGAATTTGTTGTTTCCTAATTGTTTTTTGGTAGGTTTCAAACTACTTTCCTTCCATCTATAGCATTTCTTAATATTATTCAGTTCTTTTGGCTTTGATGCCTTCATGATTGAGTATTGCTCTGTTCAAGTAGACTGTGATTTTGCTGTGGTCTGATAGGGGTGTCAGTGGGCTGACTGTGAACGTCTGAGAGACTCTGGGTTGAGGTCAGTGATAAAGTAGTCTACAGTACTACTGCCAAGAGATGAGCTATAGGTGTACCTACCATAGGAGTCCCCTCGAAGCCTACCATTGACTATGTACATACCCAGTGTGCGACAGAGCTGCAGGAGTCGTGACCCATTTTTTGTTGGTTATGTTGTCGTAGTTGTGCCTAGGGGGCATATGGGGGAGGGAATGCTGTCACCTCCAGGTAGGTGTTTGTCCCCCTGTGTGCTGAGGGTGTCAGGTTCTTGTCCAGTTCTGGCATTTAGGTCGCCACAGACTAGTACATGTCCCTGGGTCTGGAAATTACTGATTTCCTCCAGGATGGAGAAACTGTCTTCATTAAAGTATGGGGATTCTAGTGGGGGATATAGGTAGCACACAGGAGGACATTTTTTCTCAGTTGAGATAATTTCCTTTTTGAATTTCTAACCAAATGTAAAATGTTCCTGTTTTGATTAATTTAATAGAGTGAGTTAGGTCTGCTCTATACCAAATCAACATACCCCTGAGTCCCTTCCCTGTTTCACACCTGGTAGTTTGGTGGATGGGACTACCAGCTCTCTGTAACCTAGAGGGCAAACCAGTGGGTCCGTCTCCTCTATACCATGTTTCTTGTAGGATGACAATGTCTGTATTTCTGATTTCTTTGGTGAAGTCCAGATTCCTGCTCTTTAGGCCAAAGGCAGATGACCTCAGGCCTTGGATATTCCAGGATGAAATAGTGAAGGCTTTATGTTCCATAAAGTGTCTAATGTTGTTGGTTGTGTGGTTTGGCCTCAGGCCAGTAATTGTGAGCAGAGCCTGCTGAGCATCTGGTACATGCCATTGGCTTGGGCTAGTGTAAGAGTGGGTGTTGGGCCTGTTTGCCTGCTCACGGCCTGGGCGTATGTGTGACTTTCTCATGTTGAGGCCCTCTTTGTGGGAGTGGGGGCTTGGGGTGGGTAGGAGGGGCATAGGTCTGATCTGAGGGGGGCCTAAATGGGGTGTGGGCATTGGTTGACTTGGGGGGAGTTAATTGGTTGGGGGTGGGGGTGTAGATGTGGTTGATGGTGCTGTGGTCTGGATGTAGGTCCTCTCTGCGGGGTCCTCTAGTGCTGTAGGTCCTGGGGGGTCCCGCAGGTCTGGGAGAGTGTCTCGCTGGTCTGGGCGGGGGTGTCTGTTGATCTGTTGCTCCTGTGTGAGGTGTTGGGTCTGCGGTTGAGGGCGATATCCTTTAGGGTCCGGCGAAGGTGGGCACTGCTGCCTTGTATAGGTGGACCTGGTCGTAAAGGCTGTTCACGTCCAGGGTGGAGTGGTGGGCCAGGAAGACATTTGGTTTTGATGCACAGTCATGGGAAATACTTGCGTTTACCCCGCTGTATGGTAGCAGGGTGGAAGTCTTTTCGTGGTAACAGAGGTTGAGATAACCACTTGTGCGTTGGGGAAAGTAGAAGAAGCTTTTTCTATCACGCCCTTGAGTGATGTGGCCACCCTTTCCTGCTGTGTTCTCAGGTCGTTTGTGCCTGTGTGTATTATTATGTGGCTGGGTGATTCCTAGTCGGGTCCTTGACAGAAGGTCTAGGGCGCGCTGGGTATTTGGACACCAGAGTTTAGACACTGTGTGTTTTGGAAAAAGTTTATTTTCTTGTATGTATTTCCCGTTTGAGTCCATAAGGAGTACAATCTGTGGCTTGTATATGTCCTCAGTGGTGTGGGGGGTCGTCATGAGGGCTATCAGGGTGTCTGACTGGGGGGTTGCTCAGAGGGGTTGGGGTCCCCAGGGCTTGGGGTTCTTCATTTGTTTGTCTGGGTGTGATGTCGAGGCTATGGTCAGGGTCTAGGGTGTACTGTTCTGCTGCGGTGTCGAGACTTTGGCCAGGATCTGAGGTGGGCTGTTCTCTAATGGGTTGTTCAATGTCACCCGTCATCGTTCTCCACCTTCTCCTCCAGCACTCTGATCCTCTCCTCTAGTGCTCTGTTCTTCTCCTGCTCCTGCTCTTTCTCCTGTTGATGTTGTCTCACCACAGTCCAGAGTGCAGACATGTCTCTCTCCACCTGCAGCTCTCCAGGTCTAGTTAAGGGGGGTGTTGTTGTGCTGGACTGTTGTCTGGGTCTGTGCTGACTGGAGTGTGTTCACCTGCTGTTCCCACCTTACCTCCAGCTGGGTGAATTTATCCTTCATTTCAATGAGGGAGTAGTACTCTGTGCTGGGAAGTTGAGTTTCTGCTTGGGGTTGCTCTGTGGGGTTATTTAATGAAGAGGTCTGGTCTGACCCGCTCGGGGTAGGGGTATCTTTCTCAAGGGACAGCTTCTCCTGCTGAGCTATTTCTTTGATTAGGTGAAAGTCCAGCTGGAACTGTTTGGTGTTGCCTTGAACCAAAACGGTTCCAGATTTATAGAGATTAATATTAGACGACTCAGAGTCCTCGTTGTCCAGTATCCTGAGTTTCCACCCGTCACACACCCCCTCTTAACAGAGGGGGTAGTGTGCTAGTATAGCACTGTGCCATGCCAGGGGATGGTCTGTGTGGAAGATAAGGTTGCTTATGTTCCCATTTTTATACAAATCAGCAAAAAGTGTCTCGTGCTTCCCCAAAAGAAGTTTCAATTTGTACTCTTTTCGTGTCTTGTCGTTTTTTACATTCAGAGGGTACTGTATTTTAATGACCTCTGAACAGTGGGGGGTGCTTCTAAGGCCTCTTCTAAGGCCTCTAGTTGGGGTAGACTGTACGACTCTCCTGCCATTGTTGGGCTCAAGGGCTTTGACACCTCTCACTTCACACGTCAGTGCTAATTGAAATTGTATCTCTTTGTAGCAAGCTTAAGCTTGGTAGCCTTAGAATTCAGTCCTTATAATATAAAATATATCATTGTAATGAATTTTTTCTTCTTGGTTTTTGAAAGTGAAAAATAGCTTCATACTAAACATCTCACTCAGTTCCAGGTTGGATGGTGTTTTAGGTTTCTGTTTGTTTTCCAGAGCATTTGCTGTATAGTTTGAGAATAGTAATCCTTGGTAGTAGAAAGCTTTCCAGGTAATTCCGTCCAAAATCAGGTTGTAGGTTTGGAGTTTTGGTTTGGAATAAAGGTTATGTTGTGGAGGGTAGCATCCTGTATATGTCCCTGCCAAAAAATCCTACTTTATCTAACTCTAAATCTATATTTTTTGTTAAAAATGCAGGAGCAATGTCTTTGAGCTCTCTCTCTCTCCTTTCCCCTCTATCTCTCTCCCATTCTCTCTCTCTCTCTCTCAATTCAATTCAATTTCAATTTAAGGGCTTTATTGGCATGGGAAACGTGTGTTAACATTGCCAAAGCAAGTGAAGTAGATAGTAAACAAAAGTGAAATAAACAATAAATATTAACAGTAAACATTACACTCAGAAGTTTCAAAAGAATAAAGACATTTCAAATGTCATATTATGTATATATACAGTGTTGTAACAATGTGCAAATAGTTAAAGTACAAATGGGAAAATAAATAAACATAAATATGGGTTGTATTTACAATGGTGTTTGTTCTTCACTGGTTGCCCTTTTCTTGTGGCAACAGGTCACAAATCTTGCAGCTGTGATGGCACACTGTGGTTTTTCACCCAGTAGATAAGGGAGTTTATCAAAATTGGGTTTGTTTTCGAATTCCTTTGTGGATCGCTGTAATCTGAGGGAAATATGTGTCTCTAATATGGTCATACATTTGGCAGGAGGTTAGGAAGTGCAGCTCAGTTTCCACCTCATTTTGTGGGCAGTGTGCACATAGCCTGTCTTCTCTTGAGAGCCAGGTCTGCCTACGGCGGCCTTCTCAATAGCAAGGCTATGCTCACTGAGTCTGTACATAGTCAAAGCTTTCCTTAAGTTTGGGTCAGACACAGTGGTCAAGTATTCTGCCACTGTGTACTCTCTGTTTAGGGCCAAATAGCATTCTAGTTTGCTCTGTTTTTTTTTGTTTGTTCTTTCCAATGTGTCAAGTAATTCTCTTTTTGTTTTCTCATGATTTGGTTGGGTCTAGTTGTGTTGTTGTTGTTGTCCTGGGGCTGTGTGGGGTCTGTTTGTGTTTGTGAACAGAGCCCCAGGACAAGCTTACTTAGAGACTCTTCTCCAAGTTCATCTCTCTGTAGGTGATGGCTTTGTTATGGAAGGTTTGGGAATCGCCTTTTAAGTGGTTATAGAATTTAACGGCTCTTTTCTGGATTTTGATAATTAGCGGGTATTGGCCTAATTCTGCTCTGCATGCATTATTTGGTGTTTTACGTTGTACACGGAGGATGTTTTTTGCAGAATTCTGCATGCAGAGTCTCAATTTGGTGTTTGTCCCATTTTGTGAATTCTTGGTTGGTGAGCGGACCCCAGACCTCAGAACCATAAAGGGCAATGGGTTCTATAACTGATTCAAGTATTTTTAGCCAGATCCTAATTGGTATGTCAAATTTTATGTTCCTTTTGATGGCATAGAAGGCCCTTCTTGCCTTGTCTCTCAGATCGTTCACAGCTTTGTGGAAGTTACCTGTGGCGCTGATGTTTAGGCCGAGGTATGTATAGTTTTTTGTGTGCTCTAGGGCAACGGTGTCTAGATGGAATTTGTATTTGTGGTCCTGGCAACTGGACCTTTTTTGGAACACCATTATTTTTGTCTTACTGAGATTTACTGTCAGGGCCCAGGTCTGACAGAATCTGTGCAGAAGATCTAGGTGCTGCTGTAGGCCCTCCTTGGTTGGTGACTGAAGCACCAGATCGTCAGCAAACAGAAGACATTTGACTTCAGATTCTAGTAGGGTGAGGCCGGGTGCTGCAGACTGTTCTAGTGCCCTCGCCAATTCGTTGATATATATGTTGAAAAGGGTGGGGCTTAAACTGCATCCCTGTCTCACCCCACGGCCCTGTGGAAAGAAATGTGTGTTTTTTGCCAATTTTAACCGCACACTTGTTGTTTGTGTACATGGATTTTATAATGTCGTATGTTTTTCCCCCAACCCCACTTTCCATCAATTTGTATAGCAGACCCCTCATGCCAAATTGAGTCAAAAGCTTTGAAATCAACAAAGCATGAGAAGACTTTGCCTTTGTTTTGGTTTGTTTGTTTGTCAATTAGGGTGTGCAGGGTGAATACGTGGTCTGTCGTACGGTAATTTGGTAAAAAGCCAATTTGACATTTGCTCAGTACATTGTTTTCACTGAGGAAATGAACTAGTCTGCTGTTAATGATAATGCAGAGGATTTTCCCAAGGTTGCTGTTGACGATATCCCACGGTAGTTATTGGGGTCAAATTTGTCTCCACTTTTGTGGATTGGGGTGATCAGTCCTTGGTTCCAGATGTTGGGGAAGATGCCAGAGCTAAGGATGATGTTAAAGAGTTTAAGTATAGCTAATTGAAATTTGTGGTCTGTATATTTTATCATTTCATTGAGGATACCATCAACACCACAGGACTTTTTGGGTTGGAGGGTTTGTATTTTATCCTGTAGTTCATTCAATGTAATTGGAGAATCCAGTGGGTTCTGGTAGTCTTTAATAGTTGATTCTAAGATTTGCATTTGATCATGTATATTTTTTTGCTGTTTGTTCTCTGTTATAGGGCCAAAAAGATTGGAGAAGTGGTTTACCCATACATCTCCGTTTTGGATAGATAGCTCTTCGTGTTGTTGTTTGTTTAGTGTTTTCCAATTTTCCCAGAAGTGGTTAGAGTCTATGGATTCTTCAATTACATTGAGCTGATTTCTGACATGCTGTTCCTTCTTTTTCCGTAGTGTATTTCTGTATTGTTTTAGTGATTCACCATAGTGAAGGCGTAGGCTCAGGTTTTCTGGGTCTCTATGTTTTTGGTTGGATAGGTTTCTCAATTTCTTTCTTAGGTTTTTGCATTCTTCATCAAACCATTTATCACTGTTATTACTTTTCTTTGGTTTTCTGTTAGAGATTTTTAGATTTGATAGGGAAGCTGAGAGGTCAAATATACTGTTTAGGTTTTCTACTGCCAAGTTTACACCTTCACTATTACAGTGGAACGTTTTGTCCAGGAAGTTGTCTAGAATGGATTGAATTTGTTGTTTCCTAATTGTTTTTTGGTAGGTTTCAACACTACTTTCCTTCCATCTATAGCATTTCTTAATATTATTCAGTTCTTTTGGCTTTGATGCCTTCATGATTGAGTATTGCTCTGTTCAAGTAGACTGTGATTTTGCTGTGGTCTGATAGGGGTGTCAGTGGGCTGACTGTGAACGCTCTGAGAGACTCTGGGTTGAGGTCAGTGATAAAGTAGTCTACAGTACTACTGCCAAGAGATGAGCTATAGGTGTACCTACCATAGGAGTCCCCTCGAAGCCTACCATTGACTATGTACATACCCAGTGTGCGACAGAGCTGCAGGAGTCGTGACCCATTTTTGTTGGTTATGTTGTCGTAGTTGTGCCTAGGGGGCATATGGGGGGAGGGAATGCTGTCACCTCCAGGTAGGTGTTTGTCCCCCCCTGTGTGCTGAGGGTGTCAGGTTCTTGTCCAGTTCTGGCATTTAGGTCGCCACAGACTAGTACATGTCCCTGGGTCTGAAATTATTGATTTCCCCTCCAGGATGGAGAAACTGTCTTCATTAAAGTATGGGGATTCTAGTGGGGGGATATAGGTAGCACACAGGAGGACATTTTTCTCAGTTGAGATAATTTCCTTTTGAATTTCTAACCAAATGTAAAATGTTCCTGTTTTGATTAATTTAATAGAGTGAGTTAGGGTCTGCTCTATACCAAATTAGCATACCCCTGAGTCCCTTCCCTGTTTCACACCTGGTAGTTTGGTGGATGGGACTACCAGCTCTGTAACCTAGAGGGCAACCAGTGGGTCCGTCTCCTCTATACCATGTTTCTTGTAGGATGACAATGTCTGTATTTCTGATTTCTTTGGTGAAGTCCAGATTCCTGCTCTTTAGGCCAAAGGCAGATGACCTCAGGCCTTGGATATTCCAGGATGAATAGTGAAGGCTTTATGTTCCATAAAGTGTCTAATGTTGTTGGTTGTGTGGTTTGGCCTCAGGCCAGTAATTGTGAGCAGAGCCTGCTGAGCATCTGGTACATGCCATTGGCTTGGGCTAGTGTAAGAGTGGGTGTTGGGCCTGTTTGCCTGCTCACGGCCTGGGCGTATGTGTGACTTTCATGTTGAGGCCCTCTTTGTGGGAGTGGGGGGCTTGGGGTGGGTAGGAGGGGCATAGGTCTGATCTGAGGGGGCCTAAATGGGGTGTGGGCATGGTTGACTTGGGGGAGTTAATTGGTTGGGGTGGGGGTGTAGATGTGGTTGATGGTGCTGTGGTCTGGATGTAGGTCCTCTCTGCGGGGGTCCTCTATGTGTAGGTCCTGGGGGTCCCGCAGGTCTGGGAGAGTGTCTCGCTGGTCTGGGCGGGGTGTCTGTTGATCTGTTGCTCCTGTGTGAGGTGTTGGGTCTGCGGTTGAGGGCGATATCCTTTAGGGTCCGGGCGAAGGTGGGCACTGCTGCCTTGTATAGGTGGACCTGGTCGTAAGGCTGTTCACGTCCAGGGTGGAGTGGTGGGCCAGGAAGACATTTGGTTTTGATGCACAGTCATGGGAAATACTTGCGTTTACCCGCTGTATGGTAGCAGGGTGGAAGTCTTCGTGGTAACAGGGTTGAGATAACCACTTGTGCGTTGGGGAAAGTAGAAGAAGCTTTTTCTATCACGCCCTTGAGTGATGTGGCCACCCTTTCCTGCTGTGTTCTCAGGTCGTTTGTGCCTGTGTGTATTATTATGTGGCTGGGTGATTCTAGTCGGTCCTTAGACAGAAGGTCTAGGGCGCGCTGGGTATTTGGACACCAGAGTTTAGACACTGTGTGTTTTGGAAAAAGTTTATTTTCTTGTATGTATTTCCCGTTTGAGTCCATAATAAGTACAATCTGTGGCTTGTATATGTCCTCAGTGGGTGTGGGGGGGTCGTCATGAGGGCTATCAGGGTGTCTGACTGGGGGGTTGCTCAGAGGGGTTGGGGTCCCCAGGGCTTGGGGTTCTTCATTTGTTTGTCTGGGTGTGATGTCGAGGCTATGGTCAGGGTCTAGGGTGTACTGTTCTGCTGCTGGTGTCGAGACTTTGGCCAGGATCTGAGGTGGGCTGTTCTCTAATGGGTTGTTCAATGTCACCCGTCATCGTTCTCACCTTCTCCTCCAGCACTCTGATCCTCTCCTCTAGTGCTCTGTTCTTCTCTGCTCCTGCTCTTTCTCCTGTTGATGTTGTCTCACCACAGTCCAGAGTGCAGACATGTCTCTCTCCACCCGCAGCTCTCCAGGTCTAGTTAAGGGGGTGTTGTTGTGCTGGACTGTTGTCTGGGTCTGTGCTGACTGGAGTGTGTTCACCTGCTGTTCCAGCTCCACCTGCCTTACCTCCAGCTGGGTGAATTTATCCTTCATTTCAATGAGGGAGTAGTACTGTGCTGGGAAGTTGAGTTTCTGCTTGGGGTTGCTCTGTGGGGTTATTTAATGAAGAGGTCTGGTCTGACCCGCTCGGGGGTAGGGGTATCTTTCTCAAGGGACAGCTTCTCCTGCTGAGCTATTTCTTTGATTAGGTGAAAGTCCAGCTGGAACTGTTTGGTGTTGCCTTGAACCAAAACGGTTCCAGATTTATAGAGATTAATATTAGACGACTCAGAGTCCTCGTTGTCCAGTATCCTGAGTTTCCACCTGTCAGCACACCCCCCTCTTAACAGAGGGGTAGTGTGCTAGTATAGCACTGTGCCATGCCAGGGGATGGTCTGTGTGGAAGATAAGGTTGCTTATGTTCCCATTTTTATACAAATCAGCAAAAAGTGTCTCGTGCTTCCCAAAAGAAGTTTCAATTTGTACTCTTTTCGTGTCTTGTCGTTTTTTTACATTCAGAGGGTACTGTATTTTAAATGACCTCTGAACAGTGGGGGTGGCTTCTAAGGCCTCTTCTAAGGCCTCTAGTTGGGGGTAGACTGTACGACTCTCCTGCCATTGTTGGGCTCAAGGGCTTTGACACCTCTCACTTCACACGTCAGTGCTAATTGAAATTGTATCTCTTTGTAGCAAGCTTAAGCTTGGTAGCCTTAGAATTCAGTCCTTATAATATAAAATATATCATTGTAATGAATTTTTCTTCTTGGTTTTTGAAAGTGAAAAAATAGCTTCATACTAAACATTACTCACTCAGTTCCAGGTTGGATGGTGTTTTCAGGTTTCTGTTTGTTTTCCAGAGCATTTGCTGTATAGTTTGAGATAGTAATCCTTGGTAGTAGAAAGCTTTCCAGGTAATTCCGTCCAAAATCAGGTTGTAGGTTTGGAGTTTTGGTTTGGAATAAAGGTTATGTTGTGGAGGGTAGCATCCTGTATATGTCCCTAAAAAATCCTACTTTATCTAACTCTAAATCTATATTTTTGTTAAAAATGCAGGAGCAATGTCTTTGAGCTCTCTCTCTCTCCTTTCCCCTCTATCTCTCTCCCATTCTCTCTCTCTCTCTCTCAATTCAATTCAATTTCAATTTAAGGGCTTTATTGGCATGGGAAACGTGTGTTAACATTGCCAAAGCAAGTGAAGTAGATAGTAAACAAAAGTGAAATAAACAATAAATATTAACAGTAAACATTACACTCAGAAGTTTCAAAAGAATAAAGACATTTCAAATGTCATATTATGTATATCAGTGTTGTAACAATGTGCAAATAGTTAAAGTACAAATGGGAAAATAAATAAACATAAATATGGGTTGTATTTACAATGGTGTTTGTTCTTCACTGGTTGCCCTTTTCTTGTGGCAACAGGTCACAAATCTGCAGCTGTGATGGCACACTGTGGTTTTTCACCCAGTAGATAAGGGAGTTTATCAAAATTGGGTTTGTTTTCGAATTCTTTGTGGATCGGCTGTAATCTGAGGGAAATATGTGTCTCTAATATGGTCATACATTTGGCAGGAGGTTAGGAAGTGCAGCTCAGTTTCCACCTCATTTTGTGGGCAGTGTGCACATAGCCTGTCTTCTCTTTGAGAGCCAGGTCTGCCTACGGCGGCCTTTCTCAATAGCAAGGCTATGCTCACTGAGTCTGTACATAGTCAAAGCTTTCCTTAAGTTTGAGTCAGACACAGTGGTCAAGTATTCTGCCACTGTGTACTCTCTGTTTAGGGCCAAATAGCATTCTAGTTTGCTCTGTTTTTTTGTTTGTTCTTTCTCAATGTGTCCAAGTAATTCTCTTTTGTTTTCTCATGATTTGGTTGGGTCTAGTTGTGTTGTTGTTGTGTCCTGGGGCTGTGTGGGGTCTGTTTGTGTTTGTGAACAGAGCCCCAGGACAAGCTTACTTAGGGGACTCTTCTCCAAGTTCATCTCTCTGTAGGTGATGGCTTTGTTATGGAAGGTTTGGGAATCGCTTCCTTTTAAGTGGTTATAGAATTTAACGGCTCTTTTCTGGATTTTGATAATTAGCGGGTATTGGCCTAATTCTGCTCTGCATGCATTATTTGGTGTTTTACGTTGTACACGGAGGATGTTTTTGCAGAATTCTGCATGCAGAGTCTCAATTTGGTGTTTGTCCCATTTTGTGAATTCTTGGTTGGTGAGCGGACCCCCAGACCTCAGAACCATAAAGGGCAATGGGTTCTATAACTGATTCAAGTATTTTTAGCCAGATCCCTAATTGGTATGTCAAATTTTATGTTCCTTTTGATGGCATAGAAGGCCCTTCTTGCCTTGTCTCTCAGATCGTTCACAGCTTTGTGGAAGTTACCTGTGGCGCTGATGTTTAGGCCGAGGTATGTATAGTTTTTTGTGTGCTCTAGGGCAACGGTGTCTAGATGGAATTTGTATTTGTGGTCCTGGAAACTGGACCTTTTTTGGAACACCATTATTTTTGTCTTACTGAGATTTACTGTCAGGGCCAGGTCTGACAGAATCTGTGCAGAAGGTCTAGGTGCTGCTGTAGGCCCTCCTTGGTTGGTGACAGAAGCACCAGATCATCAGCAAACAGAAGACATTTGACTTCAGATTCTAGTAGGGTGAGGCCGGGGTGCTGCAGACTGTTCTAGTGCCCTCGCCAATTCGTTGATATATATGTTGAAAAGGGTGGGAAGCTTAAACTGCATCCCTGTCTCACCCCACGGCCCTGTGGAAAGAAATGTGTGTTTTTTGCCAATTTTAACCGCACACTTGTTGTTTGTGTACATGGATTTTATAATGTCGTATGTTTTTCCCCAACCCCACTTTCCATCAATTTGTATAGCAGACCCTCATGCCAAATTGAGTCAAAAGCTTTTTTGAAATCAACAAAGCATGAGAAGACTTTGCCTTTGTTTTGGTTTGTTTGTTTGTCAATTAGGTGTGCAGGGTGAATACGTGGTCTGTCGAGTAATTTGGTAAAAAGCCAATTTGACATTTGCTCAGTACATTGTTTTCACTGAGGAAATGAACTAGTCTGCTGTTAATGATAATGCAGAGGATTTTCCCAAGGTTGCTGTTGACGCATATCCACACGGTAGTTATTGGGGTCAAATTTGTCTCCACTTTTGTGGATTGGGGTTATCAGTCCTTGGTTCCAGATGTTGGGGAAGATGCCAGAGCTAAGGATGATGTTAAAGAGTTTAAGTATAGCTAATTGAAATTTGTGGTCTGTATATTTTATCATTTCATTGAGGATACCATCAACACCACAGGACTTTTTGGGTTGGAGGGTTTGTATTTTATCCTGTAGTTCATTCAATGTAATTGGAGAATCCAGTGGGTTCTGGTAGTCTTTAATAGTTGATTCTAAGATTTGCATTTGATCATGTATATTTTCTCTCTCTCTCTCTCTCTCTCTCTTGCTGTCTCTCTCCACACACTCACACTGAAGGAGGTTTCTTCCACGTGGTTTGAGGACACACACTCTGTGAGGAAATCTCCCTTTGTCTGACTGAGTGCTGGAGGAAGGGAGGAAGGCTGCTGGTGCTATGGCTGTGTCTGGTGTGACTGTGCTGACTATTTTCTATGAGTTGAAGGGTTGCTGCAAAAGTTCTTGGGTAAGGAGACTTGGTAAAGGCTGGTTAAAACCCATTAGGGCTGACCCCAATTAGTCGACTGGTCGATTGTTTGGTTGTTAGGCTGTTGGTCGACCGAGATTGTTTTAGTCGAGCAGTAACAAATATTTATATATTTGCGCCCATCTCCGTGAACTAATCCATTGCGGAGGCCTAGACTAAAAGCCAATTTATGCTTGATCCGAAATGTGGTCAGAGGCTCCATATGGATGGTGTGTCGCAATGGCGGAGCCTCCACAGGCATGCAGAGGCTAAATCGAGCTCAGTACCGCATCGCCATGCGCCTCCCAAATGTTGTAACAATGTGGAGGGCTCTTTATAGCTCTGCATTGACATGATTGGTTGACGGTAGGTGGGGGCGGTACATCACTTCTTTGTCAACAGCTCTGCACTGCTCTACGAAGCACAAGAAGTATGAATGCCCTAACTTCTGCTGAGGCCATATCACCGTAAATGCTGCATGGCCAATGCAGAAGTCGGATTGACCATGCGCCCAGATGCACAATGCACTTCTCTCTCTAGAATGCGCTCTCTCCTGCCAATTTGTGCACTTTCATTGTTTCATAACTAAATTGTGTGAATTGTTTTGCATTTGATCACCAGTAGTACATTTACCGTTAATTCCTATAATACGTTTTGGTTTATTTAATTCCATTTACGAGTTTTGTCAATTTAGTCATTGACTTTTCTTTGGAGCGCTCCTGTCAATGATTACGCATAGAAGTAGGTCTATAGGCTACCTGGCCTGCGCGCAAATGTAAGCATATAAATGTGCCCATTTGGGGATCTGATAGTATTTCTGATTGGCTTAACACACCACCTCTAATGACCTGTGGAGCTTCTCAAAGTAATGTTTTCTTCACCTCAAACAGCAAGCAAACAAAATCTCTCTCCCTTTCGATAACCACTCAGCGTGAAAGGGGAAAATGTCATGCGCTGATCCAATGGAAACATCATAAAATAGGCCTACCTGATTACTTCTTATCAGTGCTTGACTTGGACTGAAATAGGTTCCGGTACTCATTTTGGGTGCTTGTACTGTTTATATTTAGGTGCAGGAGCTCCACAATACTTTTGAGCTAATATTCTATAAGAGGAACAGGAGCTCAAGCAGTAGAACATTTGAGATGCTGGTACTCAGCTCCGGTGAGCTCCTGCCCAAGTCAAGCACTGCTTTTTATCCCTTGCACAAATTGCCTACAGCTGTGTCTGTCCCGAGCTCTCTGAGGGCCCGGAATATTTTATACAATGTTGCAATTTCGCTAGTGCAAGCTTCAGGCCTGACCCAAGTTAATAGTTGATGTTTCAAGTTCATTGCAGACAGGCCATGTGCAGCCAATGTGATTCATAGGATATTTATTTTTATCAGGATATTTTCTACCTGCAGGCTGCAATGTTTTTATTTGTTGGCTTTATGTAGGCTATTTTTACATAGTTGGCAATGGCAATAGAAGTTACTTTTTAGGTGTGTATCATTTTCATTTAGATTTGGATAGAATGTTGATTAACCACATGACAATGGTTTTGAGATAGGAAGACGTTATTATAAATTAAATGAAACTGTTTCACGAAAATGTGCATATGAAAACCATAACTGGCACACAGATCGGTAGAAATGGTAAGATAAATTGGCATTCCACCTGAGAAAGGTTGCCGACTCTTCGTGTAGCCTATTACCAGCAACTACAGGAGAGTAATGGCAGAATCTGCGAATGCCAGCAGGAACGGGAGGAGAATAGTTGGGTCTGGTTAAGTTTTTCTTCTTCTGGTTATCTAGATCTCTGGCGCCCTCTTGAGGCATTTGTTTTATTTCATTAACCCGTAACCTTAAAGCATATAGTTTATTTTATTAAAACAAATCAAATGCAAATTAATTACTTAAAAATTATACAATGTGATTTTCTGGATTTTTGTTTTAGATTCCGTCTCTCACAGTTGAAGTGTACCTATGACAAAAATTACAGACCTCTACATGCTTTGTAAGTAGGAAAACCTGCAAAATCGGCAGTGTATCAAATACTTGTTCTCTCCACTGTAGATACTTTTGTACCTGTTTCCTCCAGCATCTTCACAAGGTCCTTTGCTGTTGTTCTGGGATTGATTTGCACTTTTCGCACCAAAGTACGTTCATCTCTAGGAGACAGAACGCGTCTCCTTCCTGAGCGGAATGACGGCTGCGTGGTCCCATGGTGTTTATACTTTTATACTATTGTTTGTACAGATGAACGTGGTACCTTCAGGCGTTTGGAAATTGCTCCCAAGGATGAACCAGACCTGTGTAGGTCTATAATTTTTTTTCTGAGGTCTTGGCTGATTTCTTTTCATTTTCTCATGATGTCAAGCAAAGAGGCACTGAGTTTGAAGGTAGGCCTTGAAATACATCCACAGGTACACCTCCAATTGACTAAATTGATGTCAATTACCCTATCAGAAGCTTCTAAAGCCATGATATCATTTTCTGGAATTTTCCAAGCTGTTTAAAGGCACTGTCAATTTAGTGTATGTAAACTTCTGACCTACTGGAATTGTGATACAGTGAATTATAAGTGAAATAATCTGTCTGTAAACAATTGTTGGAAAGATTACTTGTGTCATGCACGAAGTAGATGTCCTAACCGACTTGCCAAAACTATAGTTTGTTAACAAGAAATGTGTGGAGTGGTTGAAAAACGACCTAAGTGTATGTAAACATTTGACTTCAACTGTATATGGAAAAATACACGTTTAAAAATGTCGACCAATCGATTGGTCGAAAGAACAGACGACTTTCGGTCGGCCAATATTTTTTTTAGTCTGGGACAGCCCTAATACCCATAGCCTTTTGAAGCTGCAACTGTACGTATTAGTTCTGGTGTATTCTGTAAGATAACACGGGTGCGCACACAAACACACACACACACACATACTCAGCTCTGTACCTTCCCATGCTCTTCCCCATTGCCCATAACTCTCCTATTATGTTAGAACTGTGGAGTGTTACCTGATCAGACTGTAACTAGCACCTCGGGATCATTCTTCAGCTTAGAGTAGATTCACTGGGGGAGAGGTGGGACCTGGATGTGAATCACTTGAAAGGAGAGAACTAGATAATGATGAGAGAGGGAGAGATAAGGAGGGTGAGAGAGAGAGCGAGCGAGAGAGAAACAGAAAGATGAAAAAAGTATCTGTGTCTGTGAGCTGTGGTAGCAGACTCATTGGAGGCAGCCATGTTTGTTTGTAATGAGTGGCAGCTCAGCCAGCAGCCTTGTATTAGCCCTGACTGGGAGTCTGGGTCTGCCTCAGTAAATGCTCCTATCCTGAATCAGTCAATTACAGGCTGAGCAGAGAAACAGAGAAAACACATTAATCCTCAAATCCCTGCCTTGTCTCCACCAGCCCGTTGGAGAGTTTCCTCTTTAAATGCACTCTTTTAACCCAAATGGAATATATTAGTCTTCCAAGGAGGCTAGTGAGAAGAAAGCCTCCAAACTCTTCCTTTATTTCTCGCTCTCTTTCTTTTCCTTTCTTTCTTTCTTTTTCTTTCTTTCTTTTTCTTTCTTTCTTTCTTTCTTTTTTTAATTATTTCTTTATTTTTCCTCTCTCTCTCTCTCTGTCTGTCTCTCTCTCTCTTTCTCTCCATTTCTCTCTGGAGGAGTCGGTCAATTTAATGATGGCTCTTCTAGTAGGAGATATTTTCTGACTGACTGACTGACAGACAGACAGACATTTCAGTTAATTTCCAAATGTCTTGTTGATGTGACTCAATAGGCTGAACATTCTGTAGTAAAGACTTTTCTTGGCTTTAGATGTCCTTTGAAGTTCTCCGTAGATATTTCATTACATAACTTGGCATTATACAGTATAGCACAGTACACTCACAGGCGTTTATGTAATAACGTAAACATATATTTAATGTTTGTTGAGGGAGTGTAACTCTGTGTTAGTGGGTCATTATTATTGATGTCCTATTTCAGTATTAATGTGGGTCTACTTCAAAACGTTTGTGCATTTCTGCCTTTATTCATGCACATATGTGACTATGCAATAGCACATATGTTTGTGTGTAAGCGCACATGTTTTTGTTTTTTTACGTATGCAAGTTTGTGTTTATTCCGATGTCCGGCTTGATTGTGAGTGAATGTGTGTGTATTGTTGTTCTGGGTGTGTAGTAAAAGGTGACCTTGCAGCAGAGGACAGGAGAGGACATGGCCGCTGTGTCCGGTTGAAAGCTGATAAAGAGCACACCCCCCCACTACGGCCTAGCCTGGGAGCTTCCTGTGCTCTTGGTCCTGTTGCCAGGGAGACCAGACCCTCTGCAGGCAGAATCCCCCATAATACATACCTGAGAGGGCTCTCACTCTGGCCCCGTTCATATCACTTTACAATGACAATGAGGCTTGAAACAACAGGCGTTTGGCTGGTAGAAGAGCTGAGCGATTAACCAAAATGTCATGTTTTTGGGGGTTATTAAACAACTAATTGACTGACGTCGGTTCAATTACTTGAATCCATTTAGTTCTGGGTTTTTTGGTGAGCCCAACGTGCTGTTTCTCTAGAGAGAAATCAAAAAATTCACGAGAGAAATCAAGTCAAGAAATATGTGGGACGCTGGGCTGAAGGGAGTAGTAGTTTTCATTAAGCAAATATTCAACCTAGTTCAGCGCAGAAACTTGTTAATTAACAACATTTTTCTATTGATGTCTACCCAATGTGGACCTGACAGAGACAATGGAATATTTTCAATGTTTTGGCAATTGAATGTTCACAATTTTTGGCTTTTGAATTTCCATTTAAAAGCTCTCATAATC
>NW_025538411.1:0-19777 GCF_020615455.1 Coregonus clupeaformis | reverse complement strand
CCACCCAATTACTTCCTGCCCACTGCAAAAAGGGACCTGAGTTTGACAAATTGGGGAAATTACCACTGGGTTGCCAACGACCACCATCAACCCCAGCTAGGTAATTTCCAAGCACCCAAAAATATCACTGTTTTTTGGGCTTTGTGTTTCAGTGTCTGGATCACAGGCTATTAACTATCCACCTCAGCTATCCTTCAGCGTGTTACACCCCATTGAGCTAAACATATTCAGTGAAAAATTACATCTGCAAATCAAAACTCCCCAGCCCAGATGGTAATTCAGATAAAAATACATTAGGAGGAGGATGACAGCGGTGGCGTGTGGCGTACGAGGCTGGAGCCAGTGCTGTCGAAGCGTTTGATGTGTGCATGCAACATTAGCACTGCACGTTACAGTCCACAGCCAGCCAAACCAGGAGAGTAATACAGAGAGGACCCTCTACCCCTCTGTCAAATGATGTAAGCGACAGAACATCTTATGGGTCTCCTAATTAATCCCTCTCCCCTAGCCTCTGTCTGTATGTGTATGTGTGTTTATATGTGTGTCATGTGTGTGTGTGTGTGTGTGTGTGTCCATTGAGACCAGGGCCAGTAATGAGGACAGGTTGAATAACTCCTTCTTTCTCATAATGCTCCCCAGCGTGCTGCAATCTCACCATTCGTCCATTGACCTTTCACCCGGCAACATTTTAATCTAGCCCTCTAACACACACGAAGGATTCATTTAATCCTTTTCATCCATCCTTCCATCCCCTGCTCTGCCTCCCCCTCTCCCTCCCTCCCTCTTCCTTCCCCTTCCTCCCCCTCATGATATCTCACTTTATTACAAGGGATGGGGGCTAAAGGGTGAGGGAGAGAGGAAAGGGGGGGACACTATTTAACTATTAGCCATAGAATCAATCGGGCCCGGGGGGAGTTAGAGAAGGCATCCCTCTGGTGATATATCGACAACTCATTACTCCATCCCCTGTGTACTGAAGAGTACTCTTGCAAAAAACATGGCATAGAATTGTTTTACTACTACTATTACCCTACTATCTAGGCAATTACATCAACATGCTTTCTACAACACATTAGCAGTCTGTCTGAAGCAAATGCCAGAAGTTTATTCTAAACCATAAATCCAAACCACGATATTGCATTTGAATAAAAGACAAGGAATTATTCCCAACACAATCCTCAATCCACCACATACCCATCCTCAATCAGGCCAATGCCGCTTACAAATCCTAAGGGCAAAATGTTACTTCCTAATTTAATGCTGATTGAGAATCCTGGCTTATTTCAATCCCATTCATTCCCTTTGCAGAGCTGGTACCCACGTAGGGGTTTCCAGAGTTATGTGCCTTTGATGCTGCTGTCCCCAGGTCTGGTACACATATGAGAAAGGAGACAGTGATGCCTTGTAAACACTGATCAATTCCCACTCTTATCCACCGGCCCGGCCAAATACCCACAGTAGCATTTGTCCAGGGACAGGGTCAATTATTTATTTTCCCTCAAATATTTGTGATTTTGTCTTTCGTAACTTTGAATTTTAACACTAGGCTGTACCATACAGTTTTAGACAGTAGCCAATAGGCTGTTGTAGCTATTTGAGCATAATGTGCTGTGGGCTCCATATCAAAACCAATGAGCAAATCCCATAACATTTCACATGAAAATAGCTTTTGATTTCTCTGAAGCTGAACTCTTATCTCCCCTCTCACTAACTTTAAGCATCAGTTGTCAGAGCACACTTACCGATCACTGCACCTTACCCCCATCTAAAAATTATCCCACCCACTACTATATTATTATTTATTTTGCTCTTTTTTATCTCTCTTTGCATAATCTCTTGCACATCTAGCATTCCAGTGTTAATACTATTGCAAATTATTTTCTAATTTTTTTCCTTCCTCCATAACCTACATTTCCCTTTATATATTTTCTGTTTATTTTTATTTTGTTTTTTTACTCTGTATTTTTTTTTATTGCACTGCTTTTCTTTATCTTAGCCAATCCATGATTGTAAATGAGAACCTGTTCTACAACTAACTTACCTGGTTTAAAAAAAGGTGAAATAATAAAAAATATATATAACCAAGTTGCCTATATATATGTTCTCTGAGCTCTTCATATTTTTAGGGCTTGACATTAAATGATTTTTACTCCCAGTCAACACCTGTTGTTACAAAAAACCACAATACAAATAAAATACATATTTTACCATACGAAATTAACATTGCTACCTCACCCCATAATGGCTTATTTGCATATTCAAGCCTGTCTCAAAATAAACACTCCCCTTTAATTAAATAACTTTTTACCTGATGTTCCAAAGACTGCTTGAGAAATATATCCGTCACGTTTTGTGCTCTTGTAGGAAGCATTACTCCACGATACTTTCTAACTATACTTATCTATAACTGGCTAATACTCGATTAACTAGCAAAAAATATCAACAAATGTGGTCTTCCTGCGGCTCTCCATTCTGATCTGAAAAGAGGTTTCCACTTTGGGTGATTGAAAGGCCCAACTCATCCTACTCCCCCAATAGAATTCTACTCCATTGCGCTCTGATCACTCTGCTTAAAAAATCACAGACTCAATCTTTGCTATTAATTTGTTTTTGTTTGTTACATTGCAAAGTAGCTGATATTATATTGATTCGATCACCTGAAAAAACATGATCTAATAGTACAGACCAGTGCCCCACCTGTTTAGCTTTTCTTCTTCTGTTTTTGCATGTTATTTTGGCATTAATATGTTCACCATATCAGTTTACCAAACAATGTAGAAAAAAACGAAACATAATTGAGTTAATAAAGCTGACATACAAATGTGTATTCTTTTTTTGCTTTCTTGATAAGGCAGCTCCAAAATGCAGGTGTTTTAGCCTGAGAATTGCAGCAGCCAGCCAGAAAATATGAGTTAGGGGTTGGTAATGTTCTCTGGTTGCGCTGTGATTGGCTCAGTGTTCTGTCACTCTCGAGACACTACTTTGCGGCAAAATCTGAGGATAGAGCTCGAAAATTCCAAGCCCTTCGGTGCTGCTATAAAGGATTACACTAGAGAGGTCCCATCCACTCAAGGTCATTTACAGATAAAATGATGTCAAATCTCATTATATCTACAAGTAGCTTTGATTGACTATCATTCAACATTTATTTCAAACTCAAACTGCAGTCATCAGCATAATCAAACACAATCTACTGCAAATCCTTTTTCCAATCCTTGTCATATAAATAATGAATTATAAATAAAACTACATGTGCTCATCGACAAAAGTTGTCCAAATTCAACAATGAGTGATTTGGAAGGAATCAGTGGCTAACTGCAAGCAATCACTAGGCTGCTATTCAGTGGAGTAGGTGTGTGGTCCCAAGTCACCAGGTTTAAGGGTCTCTTTTCCAAGGTTAAAAGGATAAACATTCACATTGGCCATCTTCAATCAGCATGACTTCTACCTTCTTAAAACAACTGGAAATCTCGAATCTCAGATTCAGTGAGTTCAAACAACTACAGAACTCTGAAAAAACTGGCTCCGACCCAGAAAATACATTTTGAGCGGTCATCAACTCGGAATTGCAAGTCGAAAAAACTCGGGCCTCTTTCTAGAAGCTCCGATCTGAAAGGTCACTACGTCATCATGATTTCATACCGTTGTCTTGAAATCTGTAATCTCCAGGGTAGATCCGCAGTTTTATTACATCTGGAGTCGTACAAACAGGGTCAATCGCCAGCCAGACACAACAGTAGGGATAAGGCAACTCGTAATCCAGTACAGGCATAAGGTCAGGGCAGCGCATAGTTAAAAAATCATCAGTAAAGAATATAGTCCAGGGCAGGCAGCAAAAAGAATCAAGGAGGAAAAACAGTCCAATAAAATCCCGGGCAGACCTGGCGCAGCTCGAAATGATCACCAGGGTTAACAAGACTTCGCAAAGAGAGAGAGTTTGAGAGCACCTAAATAGTCTACTGATGGGAGTCAGGTGCAACGTAATCAAGAGCCAGGTATGTAGAAATGTAGTTCAGGGTTTAATACTCAGGAGGGTTCCCTCTGGTGGTGGGCTTAGAGGAGGACATCTCGTTTGTGACAGAGCCCCCCCTGCCGCTCCTGAAGCAGCGCTTGGGGGTCTCCCGAATGGGGGGTTTCTCCAGGTGCTCCTTGAACTCCAGTCATGAGTGCGGGGTCAGTGAATGTCCTCTGTATCTAGCCCAGGATCGCTCTTCCCAGTCCACCCCTCCCAATCCACCCGAATATTGGGAGGGGCCTGCCCCGCGTCTGGAATCGAGTAGATCTCAACCTGATATGCCTCCCTCGCCGTCCCACCAAGATGGGTTGGGGGGCCCTGATCACCTAGTCTGCTCCTCCTCCTCCGCTCTCGACCACCATATTTGAAATTACATGAAAAGATGGGAGAGATCTGATAATTAGGGAATAATGCCTAACGAAAACTGGTGTAATCTGTTTAACTAACAATTTGAAAACCTACATACCTGGGACTGAGTTTCTTGCAAGGGTCTGAGGCGTATCTCGAGTGAATACAACCCTTACTGTATATTCCCGATTGATCGGTGACGATTGGCCTGCAACTTCTGTTTCCTGACAGCCACCTAGCAAAGTGGTGAACAGGCCTGACTCCAGATGTCTCACTTCTCTGGACCAGTGATCAATTTGACAGATACCTCGGTGGGTTTCCCCTGACCATGGAAGCCAGGGGGGTTGAAGCCCCATGACACATTAAGGAATGGAGTTAGACCGGTGGAGGGTTTCTGAGTGAGTTCTGTGCATACTCCGCCCACATGAGGAATCGACTCCAGTCTGCTTGGTTCCTGATGACAGTAAGCTCTGAAACCGGGTGATCTCCTGATTGAGGCCTTCTGTCGGGCCATTTTGTGGGTGATATCCTGAAGTGAGGCTAATGTTGATGTTGAGTTGTTGGAAAAATGCTGACCATACTCTGGATGTATGGCCCCCCGTCCCACATGTCCTCAGGCAGGCCATAGAAGCCAAACACAAGAGTTGCACATGAGTTCGGCTGTTTCCAATGCTGTAGGCAGTTTGGGAAGTGAATCATGCAGCGAGCTGACACTTACAGTGGTATTGTTAAGTGTTCCCCTTGACTTAAGATACGTTAATAAAGTCTATAGCAAGATAGGACCATGGTCGGTGGGGAACTGGCAGTAATTTGCAGTAAGCCCGATGTAGTTGTCTCAGAAAATTTTGCTTGTGTTACAGTGGTGCATTCGTTAATGAATTTGTTGTGTCTGCCCCATAGTTGCCACCAAAAGCTGTTCTGAAGCAGGTGAACAGTGGCGCAGGTTCCAGATACCCAGCTTACGGAGTGAGCTTGCTTACCTTTCTGTAATCCTGAGGTACAAGTTTTGTTAGGGGGCATTCGGGGGGAGGGGTCCTTTTGTGAATTGGCCTGGATTGAGCTCTGTCTATTCCCCCCACCATGGCCCATTAATACTCAGGTTTCTTGTTCCGATGGGAACTACACCGTCGTGTTACGTATAATCGTCTGCTTTGGTGTTCTTTGGGCCGGGGCATATAGCAGGTGAAGTCTCGTGTAAAGAAGAGAGCCCACCTGCAGCTTCTCTGGGATTCAGTCTCTTGGCAGATCCCATATTCCAGATTCTTGTGGTCAGTTAAATTGTTTAGCTCCCTCCAGCCAATCCCACTTCCTCCATAGCTGTCTTTCATGGCCACGGTTCTCGAGTTTCCGGCGTCATAGTTCTGTTCGGCTGACTAATTTGCGTAATAAAAGCGTGCCTAGATAGAGTTGGTGTCCGTGCCGCTGCATGAGAGGATGTCCAATCTTGTCCCCTCAACTGTAGCGGGATTTCAGGATTGGGTGGTGGAGGATAAAGCGATTACTACTTGAGTTTCAGCCTCTGTCTAGTTGACCAGGTGGGGTGTAATTTGCATTTCTCTTAGTCATAGAGAGGTTAAGGGGAGAGGCTACCGAGCTGAAATTCCCATATTTAAGTTCGCATCCCAAGTTTAACTCCTTTAAGGTTACTGCAGTGGCCAGTCTACGCCTTCACCTTCTTTGCCTCATAAGCGACTCCCTCCTGGTTGATATTACCCAAGAAAGGCGTGGAAGTCTGTTAATTCGCACTTCTCTGCTTTGGCGTATAATTGGTGATCAATGATCGTTTAATACTGTTCTCCACGTGTTCTATGTTCCTCATAGTGTTGAATAGACGAGAATGTCACCATGTAAACAATTACCCCGATCATCATTCCCAAGCTCATTATCTACTAAATACGGGCGGACTATTGGACAGCCCGAAAGACATCCCCAAATATCTCATAATTGCCCAGTGCTGGTAGAAAGGCTATCTTCCTTCTCCATCCGAAGTGATTGTAGGCCTTTCCAGTTTGGAAGTATACTTGGGCTTTTTGTTCTAGGGCAGTGATTACCAGCGGTAAGTGCTCGATTGTCGTGATTCGTTGAACCCGGTGGTCGATACAGGGGCGTGCGGCCCTCTTTTAACAAAGAAGAAGCCAGAGGCTGCAGGTGATGTCGACGTTCTAAGAACCCATTCGAAAGTTCCTCCTCGATGTAGTTCATCATGGCTTCTGATTCGGGTTTGTATGGGAAGATTCGCCTTAGGTGGTGTTATTCCTGGTAATGATTACGATGGAGACAGTCGGCTTGATCGGTGTTCCATCGCCTTGTCTTGCTAAAAAGCTTCGATGAGTCAGAGTATTCAATGGGAAGAGTGGGGAAAAGACCGTCTCCTTTCCTGCCGGTCTGAATGGAGAAGTGAAGGGCTGCCAGTTAAGCAGTTGGAGTGACATGTCGGGTCCCATTTTGATGATCTACCCTCCCTCCATGAGATGAGGGATTATGTTGGCTAGCCAGAGAGTCCAAAATACCGTTATGAGGTTAGATAGCTGAAAGCGAGTTACCTCAGTGTGAAGGGCACCCGGTCTGTAGTTGAGTCACGGTGGTGTGCAACCCTCCCATCGCCAGAGGCCGTCCATCTAGCGCCCCTCCACTGCTAATTGGGAGTTACAGGGGATTAATGGGAGTTGTTGTTGTTGGGCAAACTCAGTGAGACATAAAAGTTCCCGGCTGCTCCTGAGTCTAATAAAGCTGATGTGATATATGATTTCCTCTAGGGAATAATACTATAGGTACTTTGATGCAAGAAGCTGGAGATGATGTGCTTGAACACAAGGACTCACCGAGGAGGGATTACGAGGGGGTGGTCTTGTGGGACACGGTCCCTCAGATGGCCCGGTTACCACAAATAGAGGCAGAATGTTCGCGAATGTCTGTTCTTCCCGAGTCAGGTATATATCCGAAAGCTTCATGGGTTCAGTTTCGGAACCATGTACCGTATTGTGTGCTGGTGTACCGTTCTGAGTGGACGGCGTGAGCAATCAGATTGTCAATCTGAATGTTAGTTCGATGAATTGATTCAGCGATTTCCTTCATCTCGGCTGAGCCATTCGGATTCAACTCCAACTGAGTCCCTTGCGAGAAAGAGGCAGTTTAAGTGTGCTCTCCCACCCATCGGTTTAGCTGCTAGAGTGCGAAATGTCAAAGCATATTCTCTCTATTCCTGCCCTGCTCAACGCAAGTAATCGGTCATCCTCTCCTACCTCCCTCCGGGTGTTCAAATATTTCCCAACTTATACCAAACGATGGAAAAGCAGTCCATCCTTCTCCACCCCCGTCACCACACTCACCCTTGTCAGATAAGCATACCAGGAAATCTTGCTGCATGTTACTCCATAGCTGGTTGTTGATCAATGAATAATGAACATTGCAGTAGAAATCCCTTATTTTGTTGGGTTGCCGTCGAACTTATCCAGGGAGAGCCAGGCGTGTTACTTGTGCGTGGTGGCGCCCACGTCGCGTTCGGTGAGGGCTGTTCGTTACACACCGTCAACCTCTCTAAGCGTCCTGACAGTTCCTCTGTTACTGTAGTTAAATGGGTTAGCTGCTGTTGATGAATGGCGAGTTGGTGAGCTTGTGTGGAGATCTCCGTGACATCTGAACCTAGAGCTGCTGGATCGTGTGTTGGCGGGAGTCTTCTGTAATACCTCCAGGAGAGTGAGATCCATTTGCATTTTATTACAATCTGGAGTCGTACAAACAGGGTCAATCGCCAGCAGACACAACATAAAGGGATAAGGCAACTTTCGTAATCCATACAGGCATAAGGTCAGGAGGCAGGCGGCAAGCTTACACAAAATCAGTCCAGTAAAAATATTCAGGGTCCAGGCGCAAAAGAATCAAGGAGGAAAACTCCTAATCCACGGGCCACCCACCTCAAATATCCCTAAACGCAAGGTTTCACCTAAATAGTCTACTGATGGGAGTCAGTACCACTGGTAATCAACCAGGTATGTGGGAAATGTAGTTCAGGGTTTAATACTCAGGAGGTTCCCTCTGGTGGTGAGCCAGGAGGAACGGGGGTCTCGTTTGTGACAAAAGCACCATAAGTCCAGAGAATGCCAAACTTTGATACAAAGTTTGATACGAATTTGCCCATAAAGGACCGTCGCGTCCCACATTCCTGTTCAAGTGAATCACAGCACAACAAAGGTGAGTCCAAAAATGTATTGTATGCTTCTGCATAAATGATTAATATGCCAGGAGATATGTCCCCATACTGTAACTAAAAGTAATACTAAGTTATTTGTGTAGTAAGCTGTTATAGCCCATGTGCTTCACCCTAATAATTTGGTCCCTTTTCCCCTCATCATTTCACCTACTGTTCTGACTTGTTGGTGCACATGTAGCCTATAACCTGTTTTAAGAAATGTAATCATCGAATGTTGTAAGAGCTTTCATTGTCTGCTAATATACCCCCTTTATTTATCCTCTGGTTCTGACTTGGTGTACAGGGAGATTACTGTAGAACGGCCCATGTTCACAGATTCTGTCACTGTACATTTCAAAAGTGCTGAACAAATAGTTATATTACTCTCCTCCTACTCACTCATTATTATCTTTATCAAATATCTTATCATCTAGTCCCCTTATGCCATAGTTTTTACATCTCAATTGTCATTACACATTTGTTTAAGCAAGTCAGCCATATCAGCTATGTTTTATTTAAAAGGCAGTAAATGAGGCTGAATAACTGTTTTGCTGCCAGACAAGGCTCCGCTAATAGCTAGGTGTAGCAGTGGTAAGGTGTTGGACTGCTGTTGAACTCTGCTGTTGGACGCTTTATGTAGGCTTAACGATTGTCTTTTCCTTATAATTGCAATTAATATATTGTTTAGTGTTGTGTTGTGTAGTGGCTTTGCTGGCACGCATTCCTCACATTTTGTTTTTGTTTGCCCTACCAAGATTGACATGCTCAAAAAATACGCCACTGGTGCAAACTAATGGCAAGCTCAGTAAGTTCAAATCTTGCGTCTTTACGAGGCATGGCATTTCTTCTCTAGCGGCAGTCCTGGGAAAGTGCGCAGCCATTCGCATAAGCATAGAGGGACATTGCCACTGACCCCCTGCCAACCCTGGTTTTGTCCATACTACCAGGATATTTCCAAATCCATATACTCATCAGTCACTAAAACAGTTAATTGGTAATGAGCATCAAATGTACTGGTTTAGGGTCAGTTGTCACCATTATCAAACAATCCAGCAGTGTGTTAGAGTAAGGGCTCGGAAATTGAAAAGGAGCTGTAGTTGCTGAAAATTCTTTAACTATGACCCATTTCTAACCAAGCCAAATTGGCAAATATACACTACATAAAAAAGTATTATGACACTGTTCGATCAAACATCTCATTCCAAAATCACTTGGGCATTAATATGGAGTTGTCCCCCTTTGCTGCTATAACAGCCTCCACTCTTCTGGGAAGGCTTTCCACTAGATGTTGGAACATTTGCTGCGAGGGACTTGCTGCCATTCAGCCACAAGAGCATTAGTGAGGTTGGGCACTGATGTTGGGCAGATTAGGCCTGTGGCTCGCAGTCGGTGTTCCAATTCATCCCAAAGGTATTCAATGGGGTTGAGGTCAGGGGCTCTTCATCCAGTCCAAGTTCTTCCACACTGATCTTAACAAACCATTTCTGAATACCTCACTTTGTGCACAGGGGCATTGTCATGCAGAAACAGGAAAGAGCCTTCCCCAAACTGTTGCCACAAAGTTGGAAGCACAAATTATCTAGAGAATGTCATTGTATGCTGTAGCATTAAGATTTTCCTTCACTGAATAAGGGCCCTGGCCCAACCATAAAAACAGCCCCAGATCATTATTCCTACTCCAACCCAAACTTTACAGTTGGCACTATGCATTGGGAAAGGTAGCAGTTCTTCTGGCATCCGCCAAACCCTGATCTGTCCATCGGACTGCCAGATGGTGAAGCACTTGATTCATCACTCCAGAAACGTGTTTCCATTGCTCCAAGTCCAATGCGGCTTGCTACACCACTCCAGCCCGCCAGCTTGGCATTGCAATTTTGATCTTAGGCTTGTGTGTCGGCTGCTCCGCATGACACCCATTTCATATTCAAACTCTGTATATTTCACATTGCTTCCAAGCAGTTTGATTTTATTGAATCACCACTATTTCCTGCCCTCTGTGGTCCACGTTCTGTGAACTTGTGTGGCCTATTTTCCCTTCGCGGCTACGTTATTGCTCCCTAGATTTTCCACTTCTACAATAAAGCACTTACAGTTGACCAGGGCAGCGCTCTAGCAGAGGCAGAAATGCTGACCAACTGACTTATTTGGGAAAGAGTAGCATCTATGGCGGTGCCCACGTTGAATTCCTGAGCTCTTCAGTAAAAGCCATTCTACTGCCAATGTTTGTCTATGGAGATTGCATGGCTGTGTGCTCGATTTTATACACCTGTCAGCAGGTGTGGCTGAAATAGCCGAATCCACTAATTTGAGTGTCCACATACTTTTGTATATATAGTGTATGTCTACTTGCCACATCATGCAAAAATGAGATAAAAGGACTGTGATAGAGGTGGTGAAGCACAGCAGTATAGAGATGCCTTCGGACTCGAGTGCCACTCCTATCACTGTTCATTTGCACATTGAGCAGCTAGCGCCTCGTACCATGTCATAGTGCAGGGGCACATCTTTATACTCCCTTCACACAACAAGCCCCCCATTAGCAAGCCGATCTTGAATATCTATTCTATCAGAAACTGCCATTTATCATCCCGACCCATCACTCGGATGGGGGATAGTCCTGTTTGTCAAGAATCCCCCCTCGCCTACGTTAACTCTCCACAAGTGTTGTTCGAGCATCCCAGTGACCAGTGTTTACGATAACCCTCATGAGCTGTGGCCGCCTTCCCTTCCTTCTTGATTAACACCATCCCACTAGGCACACACTATTAATCACGTTGTTTCCACGATAATTTCATAAATTACGTTGAACCATAATCAAATGAGCGTTGAATTGGCGTCTGTGCCCGGTGGGATACTCACTTACCTAAGGTGAACATGAACAGGGATCATTCCAATCTACCGCCCAAAGGGAAACAGCAGGGCTGTGTGGAGGAAAGGACAGCTGACCAGTCATATACACAACAATCTCAATGTGTTGCTATGCTGTACCTGTTTAACTATTCTCTTACTAGACCAGATCAAACACAGAACAGAGGAGCCAGGGCATTTGGTTCCATCCAGGTTTTGCAGCCAGCAGCTTTGCGTAAGGCTCACTTTGTAGAGAAATACAAAAGCCTTAGGACTAAGAGTGATTGACTCTTTTCTTATCAGTTGTAGAACCAACAGTTTGCGAGGGCAGAAGGTCAGCTCCAGTAGCCAAACTAAATGTCAACTGATAACTCAAGAGAAGAGGCTGTAGTGTCACACTTCAGCTCGGCAGTTCACATAATGGTACATTAACACTACAAACCTGTTGAGGCAATCAGTAGGTCTACAGTACAGTTAACCTGATGGAATTATATCTCAGATCCTCATTCTCAGTGAGGAGAGTTCTTTATTTACCTGGTAACCTGGCATAATGGACCAGCTCAAAACAATAACCGAACCAGGTTTAATAATCAATCCTCTCTGTCTCCCATGCTATCCAAGAGAAGAAGGCTGTATTGCACACTTCCAACTCGGCAGTTCACATAATGGTACATTAACACTACAAAAGCCTGTTGAGGCAATCAGTAATCTCATACAGTTAACCTGATGAATTATATCTCAAGTCCTCATTCCTCTAAGTTCCTTTATTTACCTGGTAACCTGGCATAATGGACGCGTCAAAGCAACCAACCGGAAAGCAAGGTTTAATAATCCAATCTTACGTGTCTCCCATATATCCCATACAACAACACACCCTTCAGCATCAAGGAGACACTAAGAAAACTCATTCCACACTCTTAGAAAAAAAAGGTCTATCTAAACTTAATGGATCTTCGACTGTCCCATGAGAACCATTTAACCCTTTTTTCAACCATTTGAAAACCCCACTACATGACACATTCTACCTGGAACAAAAGGGTTCTCCTATGGGGAGAGCCAAAGAACCCTTTTGAACCCTTTTTTCCTAAAGGTGTACCAACAACACTGAGTAGCATGGAGGCTGAGCACCCCTACTGCCTGGCCCCCACCTAGCGGGCTAATCTCACCCTGACAGTTTTCCTAAGACGTTTCCTCTTTTATTCAGAAAGATAGTTCCTCATTTCCAATTCATCTCCACGCTTTGCTGCTCCATGAATCATTCATAGGTAAGAGCCTGCTGGCCTGGGTGGAGCATCCTCTTACAGGGAGGCCTGGAAGAATCAATACAGGTGGTTAGAGGGGAGAGGGGAAAGCCTCTCTCTTCCAGGACCCCTCTGTTGTTAGACTGAATGATTTATGCTATCACTATTATCCACTACATTGGCTAGCAGGACTAAAGCCCCAGTCTCCGTTCCATTTAACACAACAGTAGGAGAATAAGCAATTGAGCCAATTGCTTGACCTCGTGTCAAGTGCATCAAGTGTGAAAAAATGTTAGAAGACAACTCGGGCTATAGTAAGGGGATTAAGAGATTAGGAGTTCTGAAATGACTATAGTTCATCTGAGGTCAAGCTGTAAGATGAGACATCCTGGAGGGCTAAGAGGGGTAAGAACGTCTCGAAATTTTTATTTTTATTTTATTTAACCTTTATTTAACCAGGTAAGCCAGTTGAGAACAAGTTCTCATTTACAACTGCGACCTGGCCAAGATAAAGCAAAGCAGAGTGCGACTAAAAACAACATAACACAGAGTTACATATGGAATAAACAAAATGTACAGTCAATAACACAATAGAAAATCTATATACAGTGTGTGCAAATGTAGTACGATATGGAGGTAAGGCAATAAATAGGCCACAGTGCAAAGTAATTACAATTTAGTATTAACACTGGAGTGATAGATGTGCAGAAGATGATGTGCAAATAGAGATACTGGGGTGCAAATGAGCAAAATAAATAACAATGTAAATAACAATATGGGGATGAGGTAGTTGGGTGGGCTAATTACAGATGGGCTGTGTACAGGTGCAGTGATCGGTAAGGTGCTCTGACAACTGATACTTAGGGTTAGTGAGGGAGATCAAGTGTCTCAGTTTCAGAGATTTTTTGCAGTTCGTTTCCAGTCATTTGCAGCAGAGAACTGGAAGGAATGGCGGCCAAAGCGAAAGTGTTGGCTTCGGGGATGACCAGTGAGATATACTTGCTGGAGCGCAGACTACGGGTGGGTGTTGCTATGGTGACCAATGAGCTAAGATAAGGCGGGATTTGCCTAGAAGTGATTTATAGATGACCTGGAGCCAGTGGGTTTCGTGCGAATTTACATGTAGTGAGGGCCAGCCAACGACGTACAGGTCACAATGGTGGGTGTATATGGGGCTTTGGTGACAAAAACGGATGGCACTGTGGATAGACAACATCCAATTTGCTGAGTAGAGTGTTGGAGGCTATTTTGTAAATGACATCGCCAAAGTCAAGGGATCGGTAGGATAGTCATTTTACGAGGGCATGTTTGGCACATGAGTGAAGGAGGCTTTGTTGCGAAATAGGGTCGATTCTAGATTTAACTTTGGATTGAGAGATGCTTAATGTGAGTCTGGAAGGAGAGTTTACGGTCTAACCAGCACCTAGGTATTTGTAGTTGTCCACATATTCTAAGTCAGACCCGCCTGAGAGTGTGATTCTAGTCGGGGCGGGGCGAGTTCAAGCAGCGTTCGATTGAAGAGCATGCATTTAGTTTTACTAGCGTTTAAGAGCAGTTGGAAGCCACGGAAGGAGTGTTGTATGGCATTGAAGCTCGTTTGGAGGTTTGTTAACACAGTGTCCAATGAAGGGCCAGATGTATACGAAAATGCTAGTCGTCTCTAAGAGGTGGATCTGAGAGTCACCAGCACAAGAGCGACATCATTGATATACACAGAGAATAGAGATCGACCGAGATTTGTGAACCCTGCTGGCACCTCCATTGAGACTGCCAGAGGTCCAGACAACAGGCCCTCGATTTGACAAGGCTTGAACTCTATCTGAAAGTAGTTGGTGAACCAGGCGAGGCAGTCATTTGAGAAACCAAGGCTATTTAGTCTGCCAATAAGAATGCAGTGTTGACGAAAAAGTCAAAAGCCTTTTGGCCAGGTCGATGAAGAAGCGGCTGCACAGTACTGTCTTTTATCGATGTCGCAGTTATTATATAGTTTAGGACCTTGACGTGGCTGAGGTGCACCCATGACCAGCTCGGAAACCAGATTGCATAGCGGGAGGCTGCGGTGGGATTCAAAAAGGTAATTGGTCACCGTAGAAGGAATTGTCACCGTAGAAGGAACAATTAAAATGTCTGTGATGTCATCATTTCTGAATTTGAAAATCCCACTCGCAGCAGTGTGGTGTGCTCTTTTAAACTGATTTAGGGGGATGGGGGAAAGTTCTTGCGGAGAATAAACACTGCTGCATGTCCGACACAATGAGAGATCTTTCTTTCAGCATCCCCAAACGGGATTTGTCTGAAAGTTAAGTTCCCTCTGTGTTTTGGCATTCAGCATACACGGCCCTGCGTAGAGAATAACTGTTCAATGTGTATTGACAGCAATGATTGGAGGCTTAAAGCTTAATCTGGTCTTTCAAGGAAACCTGGAGGAGAGCCAGTAAAGAGGAGCATTGAATGTGTAACAGACTGAAGGGAATATCAATAGGGACACCAGCCCAACATACTGATATCTTGGCTCCCACTTCCATCTACCAAACATACACAAATCCCTTTCTTTGTGACTAGGAAGAACAGAGTCTGAATAATGTCTGCTATTCCAGGGATGTGTGTACCATTTTAGAGGTGTTAGGCTATGGTTCAACCCAGCACTCAGAGAAACAACACGACAAAGGGAGTGGAAGAAACAAAAATATTTAATCAAAGTTAAAATTGTCTTAGTCCAAAAACAACTGAAGTAAAGGAACAGAGTGGGCTAGTCGGCTCCGGAGGAAGGGAGGCTGAGGCAGGCAGGCAGGCAGGCAGGCAGGCAGGCAGGCAGGCAGGCAGACCGGGACAGGCAGAAGGCAGGCAGGTTGGGAGATATGTCCGAAAACGCTCTGGTAAGAACAACGATCTGGCGCGGTGGAGAGCCATGCCCAGGAATAAAGTAGTGCAGGTGCTGATGTAGAGAATAGAGATGCAGCTGCGTAGGGCAGGAATCACATGGAAACAACCCGCAGCTGCACACAGGAGAGGCAGATCTTGACACGCCCCTGATCCACTCCAGACACACCCACATAAAGGGGACAAACACACATACAGATACAACAGAAAAAGAGGGACAAAACAAGGGAGCAGAAAAGGGAGATACAAGCTACCCACATAACAGTACCCCCCTCAATGGTCGCCACCTGGCGACCACCAGGCCTGTCAGGGTTGTCGTGGATGGAAGTCCGTGATCAGCTGAGGATCAACACAAAACGCTTAGGGGACCCAAGACCTCTCCTCTGGGTCCATAACCTTCTCAATCGACTAGGTATTGGAGACCCCTACCCGCCTCCGAGAGTCCAGGGAGCCTACTGACGGTGTAGGCGGATGGTCCATCAATGAGGCGAACAGGTGGAGGGTGGATCAGCCGCCGGACACAAAAGGCTGGAGGACAGGCAGGTTTCAGTTGGGAGACGTGGGAAAGTAGGGTGTATCTTCATGGCTGAAGGCACCTAAACACCGCAGCGGGGTTAATGATGGACTCCACCACAAACGGACCCAGGTACCGGGGAGACAGCTTGCGTGGATTTGGTACGAAGAGGTACGTTCTTAGATGACAGCCAAACCTCTTGACCAGGATGAAACACAGGTGCGGGAGTCCTGCTCCTATCCGCTGTTGTCTTGTTCCTGTCGGTGGTCCGGACAATGCTTCCGAGCGTCGCTCTCCACACTCTCTGGCAGCGGCGGAGGTTCTCCTGAACAGAAGGAACAGCCGATTCCTTCTCCTGAGCGAGGAAACAGAGGTTGATAACCCATGGTAACCTCGAAGGTGAAAGACCGTGGCGAGGCGGTGAGGAGTTGTGGGCGTACTCTATCCAGGGCAGATGTTTGGCCCAGGATGATGGATGTTGAGCAGCCACACAACGAAGGGTTGCTTCGAGGTTTTGATTGGCTCTTTCTGTTTGACCGTTGGTCTGGGGATGAAACCCTGAGGACAACTAACGGAGCACCCAAAGCAACAGAAAACCTTCCAAACACGGAAGTAAAACTGTGGGCCTCTATCAGATACGATGTCCACAGGTATTCCATGGGGACGGAATACATGTTGGACTAGGAGGTCCGGCTGTCTCACTGGCAGACGGTAATTTTGGTAATGCTATATAGTGGACAGATTTAGAGAATCTGTCCACAATGGTGTATGGTATCATTACCTTCAGACTTGGGTAGGCCGGTGACAAAATCCCATGGCAATGTGGGACCAGGGGCTGGGAACTGGGAGGGGTAGCAGCAGCAGCCCGAAGGGGACTGATGGGAGGCTTTGCCCCGAGCACAGGTTGAACAGGCTGCCACAAAAGCCCGAACGTCAGTTTCCATTGAAGGCCACGAAAAATGTCTCTAAGCAGCGTCAACGTGCGTCTCCATCCCAGGGGTGACCAGCAACGGGAGGTGTAAATCCACTGCAACACCTGAGACCGGACCGTCTCTGGGAACAAAGAGTAGGGTTGGGAGGTCCATCACCCGGTCCCCGGTCCGTGACAAGTGCAGTCTTCACAAGAGACTCGATCTCCCACTGAACAGCCGCCACGACGCATGAGGAAGGCAGGACTGCCTCAGGCTCGGCTGGTCTCGAAGGTCAGCAAACTGGCGGGACAAAGCATCTGGTTTAACATTTCTTGACCCGGTCTGTATGTAAGAATAAAGTTAAACCTACTAAAAACAGGGCCCATCTGGCTTGGCGTGAGTTGAGTCTCTTAGTGGCTTGATGTAAGCCCTTTTTGTGGTCAGTCAGACCACAAACGGCAGTTCAGCTCCATCCAGCCAGTGCCGCCATTCTTCCAGTGCAAGCTTGACCGAGCAGTTCCCGGTTTCCAAACGTCGTAATTCCGTTCTGTGGGTGACAATTTCTTGGAAAAAAGCACAGGGGTGAAGCTTTTTGGTCAGTGGGGCAGCTGGTTGGAGAGGACTGCTCCCACACCTGAGTCCAGCGTTCCACCTCCACAACAAAACTGCGAGAGGTATTTGGGGTGTATCAACACGGGGGAGGTGGAAAACAGTTCCCTTCAAAACCCCCGCCTGCTCCGCCTCAGGGGACCACCGGGACTTTAGGAGATGTGAGTCTCGTAGGTGCCCACCTCTACTAAAAACCCTTAATGAATCTACGGTAGAAGTTAGCAAAGCCCAAAAATCGTTGAAGGTTTCTTACGGGTGGTGGGTGTGGGCCATTCCCGTCCTGCCCGGATCTTCTCAACGTCCGCCTTCACCTGCCCGCTCTCAATGAATCCAAGAACGATGTAGACTGTTTGTGTGAACTCACCTTCTCTGCTTTGACGTACAGCTTGTTCTCCAAGAGCCGTTGAAGGACTTGACGGACGTAGTGACTCATGCTCTCGGGTGACTTGGGAAAAAACAAGAATATCATCCCAGGTATACAAAGACAAAACGGTTCAAAAATCCCTAAGAACATCGTTTCACCATGGCTTGGAAAACCGCAGGGGCATTTGGAAAAGCCAAAGGGCACAGCTCCAAATACTCAAAATGTCCCAAAGGAGTGTTAAACGGTTATTTTCCACTCTCATCTCCCTTTCGGATTCGGACAAGGTGATAAGTCATTCCTGAGGTCGAGCTTGGGAAAACACTGTGGCGCCCATGCAGAGGTTCAAAATGCTGGAGTTGATGAGTGGAAGGGGATACTTTGTTTTTAACAGTTATGTTGTTTAAACCCTAGAAACTGTGTAAATGCAGGGCAATCCACTTGTCCTTCTTTTTCCACGAAAGAAACCTGCACCCAAAGGAGAAACTTACGAGGGACGGATTATGCCCGAGACCAGAGAACCAATGTACTGCTCCATTGCCTCTCTTTCCGGTCGGGACAGCAGACTTGTATAACCCACACTAGAGGGCAAGGGAGCACCAGGGAAGCTTCAGTTCAATAGGGCAATCATAAGGCCTATGTGGTGGTAGACAGAGCCTTGTCCTTACTGAAAACCTCCAGCTTAAGTCAGCGAGTATCTCTTTGGGACAGATGACAGATCAAGAGGGAGCTTGAGAGGAGTTGGGTTACACTTGGTGGGGGGAACCGCTGACCTCAGGCATTTCGGAATGTGAGATTAGTGCTCCAACGAGAAATGTGCCACGTGTCCAATCAATTTGTGGGTTGTGAAGAGCCAACCAGGGAAATAGCCAAGGATTAGGGAGGTAACTGTCCAGACATAACTCTTAGCTGAATGCTTTGCCACAATGATTGCCAGAATCGCTAGGAACGGGGGTGGTTTGATGAGTTATCTCCGCGAGGAGAAGCGCCCATCAAGGGCTGTGGACCCGAATGGGGTTAGGTTGGCTCCGGGGGATCGTAGCTTGTTAAAACTGGTGGCTAATAAAGTTATCTTCTGCACCTGAGTCCTGAGAGCTGAGAGTGGCAGGGAATGACTCTGGAAACGTAAGGTTACAGGTACTTGTAATCGGGAATGATGGGTTTAGGATCTAACTCTGGGCTCGCAAGTAGACCCACCGTTACGACGAGCCTTGTCTTTTGGCAACCCAGGGCATGTAGCCAGAATGTGTGTGGCGTCTCACAGTACAGGCACTCACCCGCCTGGGCGCCGTTGCAGCTCTGCTGGAGTTAGTCGAGCTCACCCACTTGCATAGAGTTCCTCCTCTGTGCTCGGGATGAATCAGACAAGAAGCTGCACCCACTCCGAGGCGAGACTCGAGTGGTTGAAGGCTGGGGAACTCGTCCTCCCTGGGTACTTGGCCGATCGCCTCTGCCACTCTCCCGCAACCGATTGTCTAGCTTGATGGACAGGGAAACGAGAGAATGTAAATCATGTGGCTCATCACGAGCAGCCAGTTCATCCTTAGCTGGCCACCATTCAACCGTTTAGAAGTTTGAAGTGCCACATTGTTCCACTTGGATCGCTGCCAACGTCCAAATCAATATACTCTGCCACACTGTTAAACCCTGCCTCAAATTAAAGTATCTTGGAGGGGAATTACCCACATGGTCAGGATGGTCAAAAACAGTCTTCAATTTAGCAGAGAAATCAGCAAAAGTCAATCCAGTCAAAGTTTGATCTGAGCACACAGCCTCAGCCCAAACCAGAGCTTTCCCTCTTAACAGCCCCAGAACATAATGTACCTTAGATGAATCAGTAGAAAACGACAGTGGTCCCAAAA
>NW_025538410.1:0-19783 GCF_020615455.1 Coregonus clupeaformis | reverse complement strand
AATGTCTGCTTTTTTTTTCTATACCTACAGTGAAGGAAAAAAGTATTTGATCCCCTGCTGATTTTGTACGTTTGCCCACTGACAAAGAAATGATCAGTTTATCATTTGAATGGTAGGTTTATTTGAACAGTGAGAGACAGAATAACAACAAAAAAATCCAGAAAAACGCATGTCAATAATGTTATAAATTGATTTGCATTTTAATGAGGGAAATAAGTATTTGACCCCCTCTCAATCAGAAAGATTTCTGGCTCCCAGGTGTCTTTTAAACAGGTAACGAGCTGAGATTAGGAGCACACTCTTAAAGGGAGTGCTCCTAATCTCAGCTTGTTACCTGTATAAAATACACCAGTCCACAGAAGCAATCAATCAATCAGATTCCAAACTCTCCACCATGGCCAAGACCAAAGAGCTCTCCAAGGATGTCAGGGACAAGATTGTAGACCTACACAAGGCTGGAATGGGCTACAAGACCATCGCCAAGCAGCTGGGTGAGAAGGTGACAACAGTTGGTGCGATTATTCGCAAATGGAAGAAACACAAAAGAACTGTCAATCTCCCTCGGCCTGCGGCTCCATGCAAGATCTCACCTTGTGGAGTTGCAATGATCATGAGAACGGTGAGGAATCAGCCCAGAACTACACGGGAGAATCTTGTCAATGATCTCAAGGCAGCTGGGACCATAGTCACCAAGAAAACAATTGGTAACACACTACGCCGTGAAGGACTGAAATCCTGCAGCGCCCGCAAGGTCCCCCTGCTCAAGAAAGCACATATACATGCCCGTCTGAAGTTTGCCAATGAACATCTGAATGATTCAGAGGAGAACTGGGTGAAAGTGTTGTGGTCAGATGAGACCAAAATGGAGCTCTTTGGCATCAACTCAACTTGCCGTGTTTGGAGGAGGAGGAATGCTGCCTATGACCACAATAACACCATCCCCACTGTCAAACATGGAGGTGGAAACATTATGCTTTGGGGGTGTTTTTCTGCTAAGGGACAGGACAACTTCACCGCATCAAAGGGGCGATGGACGGGGCCATGTACCGTCAAATCTTGGGTGAGAACCTCCTTCCCTCAGCCAGGGCATTGAAAATGGGTCGTGGATGGGTATTCCAGCATGACAATGACCCTAAACAGCACGGCCAAGGCAACAAAGGAGTGGCTCAAGAAGAAGCAGACATTAAGGTCCTGGAATGGCCTAGCTTACGTCTCCAGAACTTAATCCCATAGAAAATCTGTGGAGGAGCTGAAGGTTCGAGTTGCCAAACGTCAGCCTCGAAACCTTAATAACTTGGAGAAGATTTGCAAAGAGGAGTGGGACAAAATCCCTCCTGAGATGTGTGCAAACCTGGTGGCCAACTACAAGAAATGTCTGACATCTGTGATTGCCAACAAGGGTTTTGACACCAAGTACTAAGTCATGTTTTGCAGAGGGGTCAAATATTTATTTCTCTCATTAAAATCCAAATCAATTTATAACATTTTTGACATGCGTTTTTCTGGATTTTTTTGTTGTTATTCTGTCTCTCACTGTTCAAATAAACCTACCATTAAAATTATAGACTGATCTTTTCTTTGTCAGTGGGCAAACGTACAAAAGCAGCAGGGGATCAAATACTTTTTTCCCTCACTGTATCTACCAATAGGTGCCCTTCTTTGTGAGACATCGGAAAACCTCCCTGGTTTTTGAGGTTGAATCTGTGTTTGAAATTCACTGCTTGTATGTATGGGGTACAGAGATGAGGTAGTTATTCAAAAATAATGTTAAACCCTATTATTGCACACAGAGAGTAACTTATGTGACTTGTTAGGCCAATTTTTACTCCTGAACTTATGTATGCTTGTCATAACAAAGGGGTTGAATACTTATTGACTCAAGACATTTCAGCTTTTCATTTTTAATGAATTTGTAAAAATGTCTAAAAACATGATTCCACTTTGACGTTATGGTGTATTGTGTGTAGGCCAGTGACAAAAAATCTCAATGTAATCCATTTTAAATTCAGGTTGTAACACAACAAAATGTTACATGTTTTATTAATTGTTATATGTCAGTATTACCATACCGATTTATATACCAGCTTGCCATAGTTCTGGGTACAGTACAGGGTCCAGGCTATGATAAGTATAATATAATAATAATAATATAATAATATAATAATATAATATGCCATTTAGCAGACGCTTTTATCCAAAGCGACTTACAGTCAGGCGTGCATACATTTTTTTTTTTTTTTGTGTATGGGTAGTCCCTTCATTGGTGTTATGTAACACAAGATGGCTACCAAGTAGTCCTTCTTGATACTCACCTAAAATGTCCAACCGTTGATGTCAGAACACCCGGTCATTTCCTCATACGCCCTGCCCTCTCTACCAAGATGGCTGCTGATCACTTATTAGCATTTGTTAGCCTAGCGTGCTAGCCTCCAGTTATGGCCTGGTTACTGTATGCCAACCCACAGACTGTGGCATGCTAGCCTAGCATGCTAGCTTCGCTTGTATATATTGTATAGCATGCTGGCTGCTAATCCTCTGCTGTAAACTACTATTACTGCTATGTAGCATGTTAGCCTACTAGCATAGCCATTCCTTTAGCTTCTGGATATACCATTGTGTGCTATATTAGCTGACTATGTATAGCGTATGTGCTGTTGCCGGGCCACTGTTGTATACAATGTTTTTACTACATAGTACACTGCTATTATACAGTTATTAGCCTATTATGAAATACTTGTTCTCTATTTCTGTTCTATTCCATAAAACCACTATCACAATACACTATTCTATCAGTTCTCTTCCTATCGCTGTGTGTGCCTGTCTGTTCAGTGTGGTAATTAAGTGTGAATTGTATCCCTGTCTCCTACTGGTCATTTACGTTCTCTAACTGGAACAGCTGGGGCAATTGCACATATAATTGAAACCGGCACCTCTTTTGGAGACCACCACATGGTAGGCACTTTTTTCGTAATGATAATAATAATAATAATAATTGCACCACATGGCATTGTTTCTCATAAAAACACTTTCTGTAATTATGTAATGTTCCCCTAATGTTTGAGTGTCCAGTTGTCTGTTAGTTAGGGGAACATTCTATCTATGTTCGAGACCCGCTAGAGTCACCCTAAGTCACATTCTTAGCAATATATGTTAATGTCATTATTTGGAAACAGTTACAACACACTTATCTGATCTAATTAAAATTAGTTTCTCATTGAAAGGATGGGAATCTGTAGAATTACTCCTTGAGCACGAATTATGACCACATTTCTATTACCTCTCATAAGATATTAGTATTTATTAATTCTATATAGCTGAGTGTCTCTCCATTGTCTTCTTGAAATCCATACCATGTATATCATTAATTTAAAAGTTCCAAAATGGATGTAGCAGCCAAGAGATAGCACCTTTAACATATTGTGAGTTCTGTGATTTGTCCCAAGCTATTCTGTTGCAAGTTGTCTGTTTTTCGCACATTAAAACTTGAAACTTCGGTGTTGTGTATTGTTTTGGTATAACTGGCATCATTATTGCTTAAATTGAAAATATGAGAAAGTACAGACATGCTACTGTAAATATACCCATTTCTGATATTCTGAGAATATGGCCACCATGTACTGGGTTTGTTTCTAGTAGAAGCAACACTTACCACCGAGCCATGTTTCGAAAAAAAATTAGGAATGTTACAGATAGAAATGCAATGACGAGCTGATGTGATTCCTCATCAGAGACACGTTTGTTCTACAGGTTATATTGGGTGTGGATTTCAGAAAGATGATAGAGAGTTCTCTTTGAGATGATCAGCTATCTAGAATTCTATCGATTCCCATCTTTCAATGAGAAACTAATGTTAATTACACAATATATCCAAAAGTATGCGGACACCCCTTCAAATTAGTGGATTTGGCTATTTCGGTCACACCCGTTGCTGACAGGTGTATAAAATCGAGCAAACAGACATGCAATCTCCATAGACAAACACTGGCGGTAGAATAGCCCATACTGAAGAACTCATAGGATGCCACCCTTCCAACAAGTCGTTCGTCAAATTTCTGCCCTGCTAGAGCTGCCCCGGTCAACTGTAAGTGCTGTTATTGTGAAGTGGAAACGTCTAAGAGCAACAACAACTAAGCCGCGTGGTAGGCCACACAAGCCCACAGAACGGGATCGCTGAGTGCTGAAGCACGTAATGCGTAAATACTCGTCTGTCCTCTGTTGCAACACTAACTACCAAGTTCCACACTGCCTCTGGAAGCAACATCAGCAGAAGAACTGTTCTTCGAGAGCTTCATGAAATGGGTTTCCATGGCTGAGCAGCCGCACACTAAAGCCTAAGATTACCACGCGCAATGCCACGCATCAGCTGTAAAGAATGGTGGAGGAGGAATAATGGTCTGGGGCCGTTTTTTCATGGTTCAGGCTAGGCGCCTTAGTTCCGGTGAAGGGAAATCTTAACGCTACAGCATACAATGACATTAGACGATTCTGTGCTTCCAATTTTGTGGCAACAGTTTGGGGAAGGCCCTTTCCTGTTTCAGCTACAATTCCCCGTGCACAATGCGAGGTCCATACAGAAATGGTTTGTCGAGACCGGTGTGGAAGAACTTGACTGGCCTGCACAGTGCCCTGACCTCAACCCCATCGAACACCTTTGGGAAGAATTGGAACGCGACTGCTAGCCAGGCCTAATCGCCCAGACGATTCTGTGCTTGTGACTGAATGGAAGCAAGTCCCCGCAGCAATGTTCCAACATCTAGTGGAAAGCCTTCCCAGAAGAGTGGAGGCTGTTTTAGCAGCAAAGGGGGGACCAATTCCATATTAATGCCCATGAGTTTGGAATGAGATGTTCGATTAGCAGGTGTCGACATACTTTTGGTCATGTAGTGTAGATCAGATAGGTGTGTTATAACAATGGCCAAATAATGACAATGACATATATTGCTAAGAATGTGACGCAGGGTGACTACCCTTGCAGGTCTCGAACCAGGCCACCAGCACTAATGATGAAAGCCCTAATCAATGTCCCAATAAGGGATATCACTAGAGGATGTGCTTATTGGGCCAGTATATCCAGAGGAAACCCTAACCCCTTCTCCCTAGGCACGTGTGTAGATCTGAAACAACTTGATAGGTGTAAGCAATAGGGTGAATGCACTTTGAAGTAAATCTCAGCTCTGTTAAAAGTACACTCAATAAAATATTTTATTGATCATAGTGATTCAAAGTATCATTATAACAGGTTAATATGCCCCACCAACATTAGACAACTACACAGAAAGGCTTTAAATTACTGAAATAAGTAAATAAAATAAATTATGAGAATATAGTCAGATTAACTGATGCCTTACATGGACATGGTGGCATAGCAGGACGATTTGAGTACCGTGAACCAAAAGGTTGTGAGTTCAAATCCCAGGTGAGGACATTACTGATTAATTGAACATGCACAATGTAATCAAGTATGTCAAATATGTAAGTTGAAAACACGGTATCTTAAAAGCAGTGTGTGTGAGTATCACTAACCTTGCCAACAAAGAGCTGTGAATGCATCAGTGGTTCATCAATCAGGGCCTTGATTGGCTTGGCAAAAGTAACAAGACGTGAAGTGTAATACATAATTTTTTGGGGACACAAATGTCTTTGCAACGTTCCCATGAAATGTATCTAGATCATTAAAATGGTATACTGAACAAAAATATAACGCAGTATGCAACAATTTAAAATATTTACTGAGTTACAGTTCATATGAGGAAATCAGTCAATTAAAATAAATAAATAAAGTCCTAATCTATGGATTTCACATAACTGGGAATACAGCTATTTGGTCACAGATACCTTAAAGAAAATGGGCCTCTCAATGGGCCTCAGGATCAAATCTAATCTAATTTATTTATATTAGCCCTTTTTACATCAGCAGATTTCACAAAGTGCTTATACAGAAACCCAGCCAGCAAGCAATGCAGATGTAGAAACACGGTGACTAGGAAAAACTCTCAAGAAAGGCAGGAGCCTAGAAAGAAACCTATAGAGGAACCAGGCCCTGAGGGGTGGCCAGTCCTCTTCTGGCTGTGCCGGTTGGAGATTAGAAGAGCACATGGCCATTAAGGCCAGATTGTTCTTCAAGATGTTCAAACGTTCATAGATGACAAGCAGGGTCAAATAATAAAGGAGTAAATGTCTGTTGGCTTTTCATAGCCGAGCATTCAGAGTTCGAGACAGCAGGTGCAGTAGAGAGACAGAGAGAGAGAAACATGGTATAGCGGAGATGGACCCACTGGATGCCCTCTAGGTTACAGAGAGCTGGTAGTCCCATCCACCAAACTACCACAAGTAAAACAAGGAAGGGATTTAGGGGGATATGCTAATTTGGTTTGGCTAGAAATTCAAAAGTAAATGATCTCAACAGAGAAAAATGTCCTTCTGTGTGCTACCTATATCCCCCCACTAGAATCCCCATACTTTAATGAAGACAGCTTCTCCATCCTGGATGGGGAAATCAATCATTTCCAGGCCCAGGGACATGTATTAGTCTGTGGCTACCTAAATGCCAGAACTGGTCAAGAACCTGACACCCACAGCACCCAGGGGGACAAACACCTACCTAGAGGTGACAGCATTCCCTCCCCCATATGCCCCCCAGGCACAACCACGACAACATAACCAATAAAAACGTCTCACAACCCCTGCAGCTCTGTTGCACGCTGGGTCTGTACATTGTCAATGGTAGGCTTCGAGGGGACTCCTACGGTAGGTACACCTATAAGCTCATCTCTTGGCAGTAGTACTGTAGATTACTTTATCACTGACCTCAACCCAGAGTCTCTCAGAGCATTCACAGTCAGCCCACTGACACCCCTATCAGATCACAGCAAAATCACAGACTAGTTGAACAGAGCAAACATGAGGCATCAAAGCCAAAGGAACTGAATAATATTAAGAAATGCTATAGATGGAAGGAAAGTAGTGTGGAAACCTACCAAAAAACAATTAGGAAACAACTAATTCAATCCCTTTTAGACAACTTCCTGGACAAAACGTTTCACTGTAACAGTGAAGGTTTAAACTTGGCAGTAGAAAACCTTAACAGTATATTTGACCTCTCAGCTTCCCTATAAAATCTAAAAATGTCAAGCAGAAAACCTAAGAAAATTAACAACAATGACAAATGGTTTGATGAAGAATGTAAAAACCTAAGAAAGAAATTGAGAAACCTATCCAACCAAAAAACATAGAGACCCAGAAACCTGAGCCTATGCCTTCACTCTGGTGAATCACTAAAACAGGAAAAAGAAGGAACAGCATGTCAGAAATCAGCTCAATGTTAATTGAAGAATCCATAGACTCTAACCCCTACTGGGAAAATTGGAAAACACTAAACAAACAATAACACAAAAGTCATCTATCCAAAACAGAGATGTATGGATAAACCACTTCTCCAATCTTTTTGTCCCTATATCAAAGAACAAACAGCAAAAACATGATCCAATACAAATCTTAGAAGCAACTATTAAAGACTACCAGAACCCACTGGATTCTCCAATTACATTGAGTGAACTACAGGACAAAATACAAACCGTCCAACCCAAGAAGGCCTGTGGTGTTGATGGTATCCTCAATGAAATGATCAAATATACAGACCACCAATTCCAATTGGCTATACTTAAACTCTTTTAACATCATCTTTAGCTCTGGTATCTTCTCCAATATTTGGAACCAAGGACTGATCACCCCAATCCACAAAGTGGAGACAAATTTGACCCCAATAACTACTGTGGGATATCGTCAACAGCAACATTGAGAACATCCTCTGCATTATCATTAACAGCAGTCTCGTAAATTTCCTCTGTGAAAACAATGTACTGAGCAAATGTCAAGTTGGATTTTAACCAAATTACCATGCGACAGACCACGTATTCACCCTGCATACTCCTAACAGACAAACAAACAAAACGAAAACAAAGGCAAAAGTCTTCTCATGCTTTGTTGATTTCAAAAAAAGCTTTTTAGTCAATTTGGCTTGAGGTTCTGCTTTACAAATTGATGGAAAGTGGTGTTGGGGGAAAAACATACGACATTATAAAATCCATGTACACAAACAAGTGTGAGGTTAAAATTGGCAAAAAACACACACATTTCTTTCCACAGGGCCGTGGGGTGAGACAGGGATGCAGCTTAAGCCCCACCCTCTTTAATATATATATTATAGATGATTTTCAAGTACATATGTTGTAGAATTAAACACCTATATGCCTTAAAATGTTTATGGATTGAGAACCAGTTGAAGGGTTAATACAGAGCAGAGACATTTATGTAGTTTTTCATAAACTCCCTGCAGCTGGTCTGGGTATGTCAATGACATGTGATGGAGATACAACTCCCTCGTGATGGCTGTATGGAGATTGGAGTAACAATGGAACTAGTGTTATCATTTGTTTGTGCTTATGACCTTATGACCTGACACATGGCCACATGCACATAATCTCAAGGGCCAGGAGGATGGTAAATGATAAATGCTTAGATGTATGTGGTTGAGAATGGGTTATGGATGACATGTTTAAACCATGTTTAAGTATTAATTGATATGTTTTATAATGTGTTATGAAATGATAAAGGTGAAACAGAATGAACATGATTGATACTTTGTACTCCAGATGCATGCCTGGATAGTGAATATAGTCAATACATAGTGTGATTGTTCTTTAACGTACGTATGTACATAATTTTTTGAGTCATGCCACTAATAAGATACAGAGGCCCCACTTAGAGAAGCGCAAGTAGCCCTCGTGAGTAGCCAACATGTGATACTGAAAGATGTTATTCATTCACATAGGGAGGAGGAACTATCAGTTGTATCAGTGTGACTATGCATTTGTGTCTGTATAAAAAGGAGCACTCCGGTTCAGGGCAAGCAGTTGTTGCTCCATGGAGCAAGCTCGGCTTTTGTTATGCAAATAATAAAAGTCTAAATTCACAAGTTCCAGTCTCTTTAGAAATATTTTTAAGTTGACTACTTTTGAGTCAAATGTTTCTACGACAATATCAACAAATTGGTCGACGGCACTAGAACAGTCTGCAGCATCTGGCGTCACCTTACTAGAATCTGAAGTCAAATGTCCACTGTTTTCTGATGATCTGGTGCTTCTGTCCCCAACCAAGGAGGCCTCACAGCAGCACCTAGATCTTCTGCACAGATTCTGTCAGACCTGGGCCCCTGACAGTAAATCTTAGTAAGACAAAAATAATGGTGTTCCAAAAAAAGGTCCAGTTGCCAGGACCACAAATACAAATTCCATTTAGACACCGTTAACCTAGAGCACACAAAAAAAACTTTACATACCTCGGCCTAAACATCAGCACACACAAGGTAACTTCCCACAAAGCTGTGAACAATCTGAGAGACAAGGCAAGTTCTAACAGCAGACCTATAAGCTTATTGCCAGCTCTCAGCAAACTGTTGGAAAAAAATGGTGTTTGACCAAATACAATGCTATTTCTCTGTAAACAAATTAACAACAGACTTTCAGCATGCTTATTGAGAAGGGCACTCAACATGTACTGCACTGTCACAAATGACGGATGATTAGTTGAAAGAAATTAATAATAAGAAGATTGTGGGAGCTGTACTGTTAGATTTCAGTGCAGCCTTTTATTATTGACCATAACCTGTTGTTGAAAAAATGTATGTGTAATGGCTTTTCAACCTCTGCCATATTGTGGATTCAGAGCTATCTATATAATAGAACTCAAAGGGTTTTCTTTAATGGAAGCTTCTCTAATGTCAAACATGTAAAGTGTGGTGTACTGCAAGGCAGCTCTCTAGGCCCTCTACTGTTTTTCTATTTTTACCAATGACCTGTCACTAGCATTAAACAAAGCATGTGTGTCCATGTATGCTGATGATTCAACCATATACGCATCAGCAACCACAGATGTTCTTATGTTAGATCCTGATCTGGCTATGCCAAATGGCTGTGGGCTACACTAGTTAATTTAGCAGACAAGATGTGCTTAGAATTCCGTGGCATTAATTTATAGTACGAAGAATACAATTGAACAAAGCTAAATAAAATAGAAAGGATATTGAGGGAGTGAGCACATGTGGCTATTCTATGTTGAGCGGTTAACAAAGAAATAGGTATTCCTATATTCTTAATTTAGAGTTATTAATGTAACTTTAGTTGTTCTAAAAAAAGTTGGGCTATATTTTTTGATTTTTAATACATTCTAAGGCTGCATGATGCGACTCTAATGATGATTTGAAAAAAGTTGCTTGAAAGGCAAAATTGAAAACCCTAGTCATTGGCGACTCCATTACCCGCAGTATTAGACTTAAAACGAATCACCCAGCGATCATACACTGTTTACCAGGGGGCAGGGCTACCGACGTTAAGGCTAATCTAAAGATGGTGCTGGCTAAAGCTAAAACTGGCGAGTGTAGAGATATAGAGATATTGTTATCCCACGTCGCCCAACGATGTTAGGGATGAAACAGTCAGAGGTCACCAAGTGCAACATAGCTTCAGCTTGTAAATCAGCTAGAAAGATGTGTCGGCATCGAGTAATTGTCTCTGGCCCCCTCCCAGTTAGGAAGTGACGAGCTCTACAGCAGAGTCTCAGCACTTAATCGCTGGTTGAAAACTGTTTTCTGCCCCTCCCCAAAAGATAACATTTGTGGATAATTGGCCCTCTTTCTGGGACTCACCCACAAACAGGACCAAGCCCTGAAGCCTGCTGAGGTAGTGACGGACTCCATCCTAGCTGGAGGGGTGCTCTCCTCTTATCTACCAACATAGATAGGGCTCTAACTCCTCTAGCCCCACAGTGAAATAGGGTGCAGGCCAGGCAGCAGGCTGTTAGCCAACCTGCCAGCTTAGTGGAGTCTGCCAATAGCACAGTCAGTGTAGTCAGCTCAGCCATACCCATTGAGACTGTGTCTGTGCCTCGACCTAGGTTGGGCAAAACTAAACATGGCGGTGTTCACCCTAGCAATCTTATTAGGATAAAGACCTCCTCCATTCCTGCCATTATTGAAAAGAGATCGTGATACCTCACATCTCAAAATAGGTTACTTAATGTTAGATCCCTCACTTCAAAGGCAGTCGTAGTCAATGAACTAATCACTGATCATAATCTCGAATGTGATTGGCCTGACTGAAACATGGCTTAAGCCTGATGAATTTGCTGTGTTAAATGAGGCCTCACCACTCCTGGTTACACTAGTGACCATATTCCCGTGCATCCCGCAATTGGGCGGAGGTGTTGCTAACATTTACGATAGCAAATTTCAATTTACAAAAAAAAAATGGCGTTTTCATCTTTTGAGCTTCTAGTCATGAAATCTATGCAGCCTACTCAATCACTTTTTATAGCTACTGTTTACAGGCCTCCTGGAGCCATATACAGCGTTCCTCTCTGAGTTTCCTGAATTCCTATCAGACCTTGTAGTCATAGCAGATCATATTCTAATTTTTTGGTGATTTTAATATTCACATGGAGAAGTCCACAGACCCACTCCAAAAGTCTTTCGGAGCCATTATCGACTCAGTGGGTTTTGTCCAACATGTCTCTGGACCTACTCACGCTGCCACAGTCATACTCTGGACCTAGTTTTGTCCCATGGAATAAATGTTGTAGATCTTAATGTTTTTCCACAAAATCCTGGACTATCGGACCACCATTTTATTACATTTGCACTCGCAACAAATAACCTGCTCAGACCCCAACCAAGGAGCATCAAAGTCGTGCTATAAATTCTCAAACAACACAAAAAATTCATTGATGCCCTTCCAGACTCCTTCTGCCTACCAAAGGGCGTCAGAGGACAAAAAATCAGTTAACCACTTAACTGAGGAACTCAATTTAACCTTGCGCAATACCTAGATGCAGTTGCACCCTAAAAAGCGAAAAACATTTGTCATAAGAAACTAGCTCCCTGGTATACAGAAAATACCAGCGAGCTTTGAAACAGCTTCCAGGAAATTGGAACGGAAATGGCGCCACACCAAACTGGAAGTCTTCCGACTAGCTTGGAAAGACATTACCGACAGTACCGAAGAGCCCTCACTGCTGCTCGATCATCCTACTTTTCCAACTTAATTGAGGAAAATAAGAACAATCCAAAATTTCTTTTTTGATACTGTTGCAAAGCTAACTAAAAAGCAGCATTCCCCGAGAGGATGGCTTTCACTTCAGCAGTGATAAATTCATGAACTTCTTTGAGGAAAAGATCATGACCATTAGAAAGCAAATTCGGACTCCTCTTTGAATCTGCGTATTCCTCCAGGGCTTAGCTGTCCTGGATCTGCACAGCTCTGCGAGGGCCTGGGATCGGGAGAGACACTTAGGGTGTTTTAGTACTATATCTCTTGACACAATGATGAAAATAATCTGGCCTCCTAAACCTTCAAGCTGCATACTGGATCCTATTCCTACTAAACTGCTGAAGGAGCTGCTTCCTGTGCTTAGCCCTCCTATGTTGAACATAATAAACAGCTCTCTATCCACCGGATGTGTACCAAACTCACTAAAAGTGGCAGTGATAAAGCCTCTCTTGAAAAAGCCAAACCTTGACCCGGAAAATATAAAAAACTATCGGCCTATATCGAATCTTCCATTCCTCTCAAAAATTTTAGAAAAAGCTGTTGCGCAGCAACTCACTGCCTTTCTGAAGACAAACAATGTATACGAAATGCTTCAGTCTGGTTTTGGACCCCATCATAGCACTGAGACTGCACTTGTGAAGGTGGTAAATGACCTTTTAATGGCGTCAGACCGAGGCTCTGCATCTGTCCTCGTGCTACTAGACCTTAGTGCTGCCTTTGACACCATCGATCACCACATTCTTTTGGGAGACTGGAAACCCAAATTGGTCTACACGGACAAGTTCTGGCCTGGTTTAGATCCACCCTACCTGTCGGAAAGATATCAGTTTGTCTCTGTGAATGGTCTGTCCTCCGAACAAATCAACTGTACATTTCGGGTGTTCCTCAAGGTTCCGTTTTTAGGACCACTATTGTTTTCACTATATATTTTACCTCTTGGGGATGTTATTCGAAAACATAATGTTAACTTTCACTGCTATGCGGATGACACACAGCTGTACATTTCAATGAAACATGGTGAAGCCCCAAAATTGCCCTCGCTAGAAGCCTGTGTTTCAGACATAAGGAAGTGGATGGCTGAAAACTTTTTACTTTTTAACTCGGACAAAACAGCGATGCTTGTTCTAGGTCCCAAGAAACAAAGAGATCTTCTGTTAAATCTGACAATTCATCTAGATGGTTGTAAAGTCGTTCTCAAATAAAACTGTGAAGGACCTCTGTGTTACTCTTGACCCTGATCTCTCTTTTGACGAACATATCAAGACTGTTTCAAGGACAGCTTTTTTCCATCTACGTAACATTGCAAAAATCAGAAATTTTCTGTCCAAAAATGATGCAGAAAAATTAATCCATGCATTTGTTACTTCTAGGTTAGACTACTGCAATGCTCTATTTTCCGGCTACCCGGATAAAGCACTAAATAAACTTCCCAGTTAGTGCCTAAATACGGCTGCTAGAATCCTGACTAGAACCAAGAAATTTGATCATATTACTCCAGTGCTAGCTTCCTACACTGGCTTCCTGTTAAGGCAAGGGCTGATTTCAAGGTTTTACTGTTAACCTATAAAGCGTTACATGGGCTTGCTCCTACCTATCTTTCGAGTTGGTCTGCGTACATACCAATACGTACGCTACGGTCACAAGACTGAGGCCTCCTAATTGTCCCTAGAATTTCTAAACAAACAGCGGGAGGCAGGGCTTTCTCCTATAGATCTCCATTTATGGAACAGTCTGCCTACCCATGTGAGAGACGCCTGAGACTCGGTCTCAACCTTTAAGTCTTTACTGAAGACTTATCTCTTCAGTAAGGTCATGTGATTGAGTGTATTCTGGCCCAGGAGTGTGAAGGTGAACGAAAGGCTGGAGCAACGAACAGCCCTTGCTGTCTCTGCCGGGCGGTTCCCCTCTCCACTGGGGTTCTCTGCCTCTAACCCTGTTGCAGGGGCTGAGTCACTGGCTTGCTGGTGCTCTTTCATGCCGTCCCTGGGAGGGAAAGCGTCACTTGAGTGGGTTGAGTTACTGACGTGATCTTCCTGTCTGGGTTGGCGCCCCCCTTGGTTTGTGCTGTGGTGGAGACCTCTGTGGGCTATACTCGGCCTTGTCTCAGGATTGTAAGTTGGTGGTTGGGGATATCCCTCTAGTGGTGCGGGGGCTGTGCTTTGGCGGAGTGGGTGGGGTTATATCCTTCCTGTTTGGCCCTGTCCGGTGGTTTCTTCGGATGGGGCCACAGTGTCTCCGGACCGCTCCTGTCTCAGCCTCCAGTATTTATGCTGCAGTAGTTTATGTGTCGGGGGCTGGGGTTAGTTGGTTATACCTGGAGTACTTCTCCTGTCTTATCCAGTGTCCTGTGTGAATTTAAGTATGCTCTCTCTAATTCTCTCGTTCTCTCTTTCTCTCTGAGAACCTGAGCCCTAGGACCATACGTCAGGACTACCGGGCATGATGACACCTTGCTGTCCCCAGTCCGCCTGGCCTTGCTGCTATTCCAGTTTCAACTGTTCTGCCTGCGGCTACGAAACCCCTACCTGTCCCAGACCTGCTGTTTTCAACTCTTTAATGATCGGCTATGAAAAGCCAACTGAGAGACCTGAGCCCTAGGACCATACGTCGGGACTACCGACCGTGGTGACTCCTTGCTGTCCCCAGTCCGCCTGGCCTTGCCCTGCTATTCCAGTTTCAACTGTTCTGCCTGCGGTTATGGAACCCCTACCTGTCCCAGACCTGCTGTTTTCAACTCTTAATGATCGGCTATGAAAAAGCCAACTGAGATTTATTCCTGATTATTATTTGACCATGCTTGTCACTTATGAACATTTTTGAACATCTTGGCATGGTTCTGTTATAATCTCCACCCGGCACAGCCAGAAGAGGACTGGCCACCCTCATAGCCTGGTTCCTCTCTAGGTTTCTTCTTAGGCTTTCGCCTTTCTAAGGGGAGTTTTCCCCTAGCCACCGTGCTTCTACACCTGCATTACTAGCTGTTTGGGGTTTTAGGCTGGATTTCTGTACAGCACTTCGAGATATTAGCTGATGTAAGAAGGGCTATATAAAATAAAATTGATTGATTGATTGATTGATGAGCTCTGCTTTGTTCATTGCGAAGGCTGTACACACTACATCAGTCCCTCATTCACAATTTGACAAGCCTAGAATTTCATGGCGGCATCCCCATTTGGGCCGTAATGCACCTAAAACAATCCATGCCATTTGCGTCCAGGGAGGTCGTTGTCCCCTTCTCCCCAAGTGCCCTCTCTCCATCACGTGATCGGGTCTTTCTCACAGGCTACAAGTGAAGACAGACACATCGGGAACGCACTTAACTGTGCAATCGTTATCCTATTCGAGGTGCATATTGTAGATATTGGAACAACTGTCCACATTTACTTTTAGTCAGCCAACAAGATGAGTAGGCCTAACTAACAGCAAAAGCACTAGCCTATGTCAATCTACTATCCCCCATAGTACAAAGGTCGACCTATTCTATTTTGTGCGAGAAATAAATATTCCAAACACAGTCTGGGACAGTTGTGGGATGCGATTGATCCCAAATTAATACAACCATTAGCATCAAAAAAAAATTTTTTACGCAATGTGGCTGACGCAACGATCAGAACGTTTAGCTTAAAATGTTGATAAACTATTAGGCTAGTTTCTTCACATCATGAGCGCAGCAATGCGCTACATGGTAGTTTGCTATAAGTGCGAATGTTCCATTAGCGGAAAACACCATTATCAAAAGTGACCTCAAATGCAATTATGCATGTAATGCTTTTATTATGAAGGTGCATTTTTATGGTGAAAATGATCTTCCCCACACTTGAAACTCATGCGCTGCTTATGTATGCCAGTTAGGATCTACACCCCTTGTAAAGCGGATTAATGTGCTTAATCTTAAGAAGTTATTTGGCCACTTTAGTTGTGATACAAACCTTATTAAAACATATAGGCCTATGGGCTAGGCTACATGAGGTGTGCGACTATGATTAGAAAAAGTTGCAAAAAAAAGGCATTGTTTCTTATGCTGGGCATCATTCACAATTGATAATATATAATTCACAAGTGATCGTCTAAGATTGTCACCCATCAGACTATTCTTGATTTAATCTTGTCTTTACATATACTAAATAATATATGTGTGAAATTTGTTTTGATTTAGAATGGACCATTATCATGCACCTGTATCAGAACAGTGGCAGCGGGAAAAAAAATTTAATCTATGAACTTAAATAGCAAATAGAGGACGCTTTTCCCTGTGGTTTATTTTCATGCCAGCCAGGTAGGCTATACTCCTGTTGTAAATACAGCTCTGGAAAAAATTAAGAGACCACTGCAAATGTTTCTTAAATCAGCATCTCTACATGTATGACAGCCATTCCATTCCAGTGTCTGTTGAATTCCAACACAGGCACACCTCATTCTACTGAAGTAGTTATTCATTAGGTGATCATCTGAACCAAATCTTATTTAACGAGGAAAAGTATAAAAACCACTGCTGTGGTCATCACTATCCTCTTGCAATAGGACCAGCTGGATGGCAAAAACAGTGCTAATAGTATCTCAAAAGTAATATTAATCAAAAATAATAACTATTGACCATGTCAAAAGAGTTGAAAAAGGAAAGTTTTGAGTGAGGAAAAGAAGGGGTTAAATTCTGGCTTTATTGGCAGAGGGGATACAGTGAGCATCAGGTTGCTTCCATCCTTAAAATTTCAAAGACGGCAGTTCATAAGAGAACAAGGTCAAGCAGCAGACATTGGGGACAACAAAGCTACAGACCGGGCAGAGGGCGAAAATGACTCTCTACTCGACCGGGATGACCGCCAACTCATTCGAATGTCACTCAACATCCGTAGGATGACATCAAGTGACCTACAAAAGAATGGCAAACGGCAGCTGGGGTGAAGTGCACGGCGAGGACGGTTCAAAAACAGGCTCATAGGTGCAGGGCTGAAGTCGTGCAAAGCTAGAAAAAAGCCCTTCATCAATGAAAAGCAAAGAAAATCCAGGCTGAGGTTTGCAAAAGACCATAAGGATTGGACCGTAGAGGACTGGAGTAATCTTCTCTGATGAGTCCAATTTTCAGCTTTGCCCAACACTTGGTCATCTAATGGTTAGCCAGAGACATGGAGAGGCCTACAAGCCACAGTGTCTCGCACCCACTGTGAAATTTGGTGGAGGATCGTGATGATCTGGTGGTGCTTCAGCAAGGCTTGAATCGGGCAGATTTGTCTTTGTGAAGGACGCTTGAATCAAGCCATGTACAAGGTTGTCCTGGAAGAAAACTTGCTTCCTTTTGCTCTGACATGTCACGCTCTGGCTCCGGGACTTTGTATGTTGAGCCAGGGTGTGTTCGTTTTGTTGTGTTTGGTTTGGTTTTGGTTGTGTTTCCTTGTTTGGTCGTGTGACTCCCAATCAGTGGTAACGAGTGTCAGCTGTCGGCTCGTTATCTCTGATTGGGAGCCATATTTAAACTGTCAGTGTTCACCTTAGTGTTGTGGGTTTTTTGTTCCGTATTCAGTCTTTGTCACTGTGGACTTCACGTATCGTCATTGTTTGTTGTTTTGGCATTGAGTACTTTAATTTAATAAAGTCATGTTCACTCAACGGCGCTGCGCTTTGGTCTCATTCGTCAGACGATCGTGACAGAAAAACCCACCGTCACAAGGGACCAAGCAGCGTGTCCAGGAACACACGCAGGAGGTAACGCTGGTGGATGTCCTCCTCGGCTGGGGCATATTACGAAGGAGGAGGCCGTCCGGTACGGAGGCGATGAAGGGAGACCCAGGATGGAGAGAGGAGCAACGGCGTCCAGCAGGGTCATTCGTCGGAAGGACGAGGCAACCCCAAAAAAAAGTTTTTTGGGGGCACATGGCTTAGGCGGCTGGGCAGCAGGAGGCTGCCACAGGGAGATGCGTGGAGAGAAGGCTACCGGATTCACGGGAGCCATTGGCGAGTAGAGGAGGGAAGTAATGAGGCACGGCGTGAGAGACTGAGGTGTGTTACCAGTCCGGTCCGGCCCGTTCCTGATCCCGTTAAGGCCAGTGGTGTGTGTTCCCAGTATGGACCGGCCTGTTCCTACTCACGCACCAAGTCCACGGTGTGCGTCGCCAGCCCAGCCCGGCCTGTTCCTGCTCCACGCACAAAGCCTACGGTGTGCGTCGACAGCCTTCCTGCCCGGCCTGTTCCTGCTCCACGTACCAGACCTACGGTGTGCGTCGCCAGCCCAGCCCGGCCTGTTCCTGCTCAACGCACAAAGCCTACGGTGTGCGTCGCCAGCCCAGCCCGGCCTGTTCCTGCTCAACGCGACAAAGCCTACGGTGTGCGTCGCCAGCCCAGCCCGGCCTGTTCCTGCTCCACGCACAAAACCTACGGTGTGCGTCGCCAGCCCAGCCCGGCCTGTTCCTGTTCCACGCACAAAACCTACGGTGTGCGTCGCCAGCCCAGCCCGGCCTGTTCCTGCTCCACGCACAAAACCTACGGTGTGCGTCGCCCTTCAGCCCGGCCTGTTCTGCTCAACGCACAAAGCCTACTGTGATGCGTCGCCAGCCCAGCCTCGGCTGTTCCTGCTCAACGCACAAAGCCTACGGTGTGCGTCGCCAGCCCAGCCCGGCCTGTTCTGCTCAACGCACAAAGCCTACGGTGTGCGTCGCCACCCCAGCCCGGCCTGTTCTGCTCACGCACAAAACCCTACGGTGTGCGTCGCCAGCTCAGCCCGGCCTGTTCCTGCTACTCGCGCCAAGCCAAGGGTGCGAGCCAGCCTGGTCCAGCCCGTTCCTGCTACTTCGCGCACCCAAGCCAAGGGTGCGAAGTGCGTCAGCCTGGTCCAGCCGTTCCTGCCTATCGCACCCAAGCCAGGTACGAGTGTCGGCCCTGGTCCAGCCCGTTCCTGTTACTCGCACCAAGCCAAGGTAAGTCGTCAGCCTGGTTCAGCTCGTCCCACTGCTACTCGCACTCCGCAGGCCAGTGCGAGCAAGCCTGATCCAGCCCATTCCTACTAATTCGCACCAAGCCAGGGATGCGGAGTCGTCAGCCTCGTGAGGCCGTTCCGGCTCCACGCATCAAGCCTAGGGTGCGTATCGTCAGCCAGGTCCGTCCGTTCTCGCCTCATGGCAGCCAGGAGTGCGGCGTCGTCAGTCCAGATCCCACCACCAGCTGGGTCAGGACGGACCGGGGCGCTACGGGGGATTGAAGAAGGGTGGTGGTCAAGCCCGAGCCGGAGCCGCCTCCAGAGGATAATGCCCACTCCAGCCCTCCCCTGTTTGGGGTTTTTTGAGGCTGCGGTCGCTTAGTCCGCGTAACTTTGGGGGTGGTCACGCTCTGGCTCCGGGGACTTTGTATGTTGAGCCAGGGTGTGATTCTGTTTTGTTGTGTTTGGGTTTGGTTTTGGTTGTGTTCCTTGTTTGGTCGTGGCTCCCAATCCCAGTGTAACGAGTGTCAGCCTGTCGGCTATTGCTCCTGATTGGGAGCCATATTTAAACTGTCAGTGTTCACCTTAGTGTTGTGGGTTTTTTGTTCCGTGATTCAGTCTTTGTCCTGTGGACTTCACGTATCGTCATTGTTTGTTGTTTTGGCATTGAGTACTTTAATTTAATAAAAAGTCATGTTCACTCAACGCGCTGCGCTTTGGTCTCATTCGTCAGACGATCGTGACATGACATTGTTCCCCAACTCTGAGGATTGGT
>NW_025538409.1:0-19777 GCF_020615455.1 Coregonus clupeaformis | reverse complement strand
GGATTCAAAATATATGAATCCAAGATGGCGTAGTAGTGCAGTTGTGTTTTTTATCGTATGTCTGTAAATAGCCTGTAAATACCCTATTTTTTCGTACATATTTCCCTATCAGACTTTTCATCCTTCTACAAGATATACTTTCCTGCAACCCGCCTCACTCAATGTGGAACGGATTCTATTATTCGACTTACCTTTATCTAGAATCTAGAATCTCCAGTTGAAACTAGCTAGCCAGCTAACTAGCTACTTGCTATTAGCCACAGCTAGCGGTGTTTCACCCAGAACATTGGATTTTTTTTCTGCGGGATTAATTTTAATCACTGGACATTGATCACCGGATATTCGGCCAGTCTGCACAGCGCGTTATCGACCCAGAACATATCAGTTTTTACGCCGGAATCACTGAATCACTGGACCTTTAACTCCGGATTCATCGCTACCAGCTAGCTACAACAAACGGACGCTGTGGTCTGGCTAATCATCCTGAGCTAGGCCCATCTCCCGGCTATCTACCTCTCTGTCAACCGGACGGGACCACCTAGTGTTGACACGGAGCCCCGCCCGATCCTACACGACTGGTCTGCCGACGAAATCGTCTGATGTGGTTACGACGTTAACCACGAAGATTCCATCCATCTGCTAGCCCTGGCCCGCTAGCACACGCTAGCCGTGGCCTCTTACTCACTAGTGCTTCACCACCGGACCTTATGATAACTCGGCTATACAGCTGATATCTGCTGGACTGTTCCTTTTTACGGTACTACATCCTGTTTATGTTTAGCCTCAGCCCAAACATGGTTAGTTTATTGTTGTTTCGGTTATTTCTAATTGTACTATATCACTGTAGACCCCCAGCCTAGCTAAACCTGCCTTAGATAGCTCCTTTGCCCCTCCCCTATACACGCGGAGACCGACTCAATTGATGCCTTCAGCGATGCTATCTCTTTCATTGTTACCCAACGCTTAGGTTTACCTCCACTTTACTCATATCCTTCCATATCCTTGTCTGTACATAATGCCCTGAATCTTTTCTATAACACCCGGAAATCTGCCCCCTTTATTCTATGTACCCAACGCACTAGAAGACCAGTTCTTAAAGCCTTTAGCCGTATCCTTATTCTAGTCCTCCTCTGTTCCTCTGGTGATGTAGAGGCTAACCCAGGCCCTGCAGCCCTCAGTATCACTCCTACTCCCCAGGCGCTATCATTTGATGACTTCTGTAATCGCAAAAGTCTTGGTTTCTTGCACATAAATATCAGAAGTCTACTTCCTAAGTTTGAGTTATTCACTGCGTTAGCACACTCTGCCAACCCTGATGTTCTAGCAGTGTCTGAATCCTGGCTCAGGAAGGCCACCAAAAATTCTGAAATTTCCATCCCCAACTATAACATTTTCCGTCTAGATAGAACTGCCAAAGGGGGGTGGAGTTGCAATCTACTGTAGAGATAGCCTGCAGAGCTCTATCATACTATCCAGGTCTGTGCCCAAACAGTTTGAGCTTCTACTTCTAAAAATCCACCTTTCCAGAAATAAGTCTCTCACTGTTGCCGCTTTACAGACCCCCCTCAGCCCCCCAGCTGTGCCCTGGACACCATATGTGAATTAATTGCCCCCCATTTATCCTCAGAGTTTGTACTGCTTGGTGACCTAAATTGGGATATGCTTAATACCCCAGCCATCCTACAATCCAAGCTAGATGCCCTCAACCTCACGCAAATTATCAACGAACCTACCAGGTACAACCCTAAATCCGTAAACATGGGTACCCTCATAGATATCATCCTGACTAACATACCCTCTAAATACACCTCAGCTGTCTTCAACCAGGATCTCAGCGATCACTGCCTTATTGCCTGCGTCTGTAACGGGTCCGCGGTCAAACGACCACACCTCATCACTGTCAAACGCTCCCTAAAACACTTTAGCGAGGAGGCCTTCCTAATTGACCTGGCCCAGGTATCCTGGATGGATATAGATCTCATTCCGTCAGTAGAGGATGCCTGGTTGTTCCTTAAAAGTAATTTCCTCTCAATCTTAAATAAACATGCCCCATTCAAAAAATACAGAACTAAGAACCGATATAGCCCCTGGTTCTCCTCAGACTTGACTGCCCTTGACCAGCACAAAAACATCCTGTGGCGTACAGCATTAGCATCAAATAGCCCCCGCGATATGCAACTTTTCAGGGAAGTTAGGAACCAATATACACAAGCAGTCAGGAAAGCAAAGGCTAACTTTTTCAAACAGAAATTTGCATCCTGTAGCACTAACTCCAAAAAGTTTTGGGACACTGTAAAGTCCATGGAGAATAAGAGCACTTCCTCCCAGCTGCCCACTGCACTGAGGCTAGGAAACACTATCACCACCGATAAATCTACAATAATCGAGAATTTCAACAAGCATTTTGCTACAGCTGGCCATGCTTTCCATCTGGCTACCACTAACCCGGCCACCAACTCTGCACCCTCTGCTGCAACTTGCCCATGCCCCCCCGCTTCTCCTTCACACAAATTCAGACAGCTGATGTTTTGAAAGCGCTGCAAAATCTGGACCCCTACAAATCAGCTGGGCTAGACAATCTGGACCCTTTCTTTCTAAAACTAGCCGCCGAAATTGTCGCAACCCCTATTACTAGTCTGTTCAACCTCTCTTTCATAACGTCTGAGATCCCCAGAGATTGGAAAGCTGCCGCGGTCATCCCCCTCTTCAAAGGGGGTGACACTCTAGATCCAAACTGCTACAGACCTATATCCATCCTGCCCTGCCTTTGAAAGTATTCGAAAGCCAAGTTAACAAACAGATCATCGACCATTTCGAATACCACCGTACCTTCTCCGCTATGCAATCCGGTTTCCGAGCTGGTCACGGGTGCACTTCAGCCACGCTCAAGATCCTAAACGATATTATAACCGCGATTGATAATAGACAGTACTGTGCAGCCGTCTTCATCGACCTGGCCAAGGCTTTCGACTCTGTCAACCACCGCATTCTTATTGGCAGACTAAATAGCCTTGGTTTCTCAAATGACTGCCTCGCCTGGTTCACCAACTACTTCTCAGATAGAGTTCAGTGTGTCAAATCGGAGGGCCTGTTGTCTGGACCTATGGCAGTCTCTATGGGGGTGCCACAGGGTTCAATTCTTGGGCCGACACTTTTCTCAGTGTATATCAATGATGTTGCTCTTGCTGCTGGTGACTCTCAGATCCACCTCTACGCAGACGACACCATTTTGTATACATCTGGTCCTTCATTGGACACTGTGTTAACAAACCTCCAAACGAGCTTCAGTGCCATACAACAATCCTTCAGTAGCCTCCAACTGCTCTTAAACACTAGTAAAACTAAATGCATGCTTTTCAATCGAACGCTGCTGGCACCCGCCCACCCGACTAGAATCACCACTCTCGACGGGTCTGACCTAGAGTATGTGGACAACTACAAATACCTAGGTGTCTGGTTAGACTGTAAACTCAACTTCCAGACTCACATAAAGAATCTCCAATCCAAAGTTAAATCTAGAATCGGCTTCCTATTTCCGCAACAAAGCCTCCTTCACTCATGCTGCCAAACATGCCCTCGTAAAACTGACTATCCTACCGATCCTTGACTTCGGCGATGTCATTTACAAAATAGCCTCCAACACTCTACTCAGCAAATTGGATGTAGTCTATCACAGTGCCATCCGTTTTGTCTCCAAAGCCCCATACACTACCCACCACTGTGACCTGTACGCTCTTGTTGGCTGGTCCTCACTACATGTTCGTCGTCAAACCCACTGGCTCCAGGCCATCTATAAATCATTGCTAGGCAAATCCCCGCCTTATCTTAGCTCATTGGTCACCATAGCAGCACCCACCCGTAGTCTGCGCTCCAGCAGGTATATCTCACTGGTCATTCCCAAAGCCAACACCTCCTTTGGCCGCCATTCCTTCCAGTTCTCTGCTGCCAATGACTGGAACGAATTGCAAAAATCTCTGAAGCTGGAGACTCTTATCTCCCTCAATAACTTTAAGCATCAGTTGTCAGAGCACCTTACCGATCACTGCACCTGTACACAGCCCATCTGAAATTAGCCCACCCAACTACCTCATCCCTATATTGTTATTTATTTTGTCTCTTTTGCACCCCAGTATCTCTATTTGTACATAATCTCTTGCACATCTAGCATTCCAGTGTTAATACTATTGTAATTATTCTGCACTATAGCCTATTTATTGCCTTACCTCCATAACTTGCTACATTTCCACACACTGTATATATATTTTCTGTTGTATTTCTGACTTTATGTTTTTTACCCCATATGTAACTCTGTGTTGTTTTTATTGCACTACTTTGCTTTATCTTGGCCAGGTCGCAGTTGTAAATGAGAACCTGTTCTCAACTGGCTTACCTGGTTAAATAAAGGTTAAATAAAAAAATATCCAAAGCCTATTTTCAGGGAGGCATCGTTGAAGTTGATGTAACACAGCTTTAGAAAGAGAACATTATGCAGAGGGTCCTGGAGACTGGAGAATAAGCACACAATCCCCCTGGACAATGACAGACTTTACCTTCCCACAAGCCATTGCTATCCAGGATTATGACTACTCTTTCTTTCCAAAATGCCCCTGACTAAAAACTATCTAGACTAATGCCCCTACTAGACTATCTAGACTAATGCCCCTGCTAGACTGTCTAGACTAATGCCCCTACTAGACTATCTAGACTAATGCCCCTACTAGACTATCTAGACTAATGCCCCTACTAGACTATCTAGATGAATGCCCCTGCTAGACTATCTAGACTAATGCCCCTACTAGACTATCTAGACTAATGCCCCTGATAGACTATCTAGACTAATGCCCCTGATAGACTATCTAGACTAATGCCCCTGCTAGACTATCTAGACTAATGCCCCTACTAGACTATCTAGACTAATGCCCCTGCTAGACTATCTAGACTAATGCCCCTACTAGACTATCTAGACTAATGCCCCTGCTAGACTATCTAGAGTAATGCCCCTACTAGACAATCTAGACTAATGCCCCTACTAGACTATCTAGACTAATGCCCCTGCTAGACTATCTAGACTAATGCCCCTGCTAGACTATCTAGACTAATGCCCCTGATAGACTATCTAGAGTAATGCCCCTACTAGACTATCTAGACTAATGCCCCTGCTAGACTATCTAGACTAATGCCCCTACTAGACTATCTAGAGTAATGCCCCTGCTAGACTATCTAGACTAATGTCCCTGCTAGACTATCTAGACTAATGCCCCTGCTAGACTATCTAGACTAATGCCCCTACTAGACTATCTAGAGTAATGCCCCTGCTAGACTATCTAGACTAATGCCCCTGCTAGACTATCTAGACTAATGCCCCCGCTAGATTATCTAGACTAATGCCCCCGCTAGATTATCTAGACTGATGACCCTGCTAGACTATCTAGACTAATGCCCCTGCTTGTCACGCCCTGACATAGAGATCTCTAGTTGGTTTGGTCAGGGTGTGAATATCTATGGGTAGATCTATGTTATTCTAGTTCTATGTTGGCCGGGTGTGGTTCCCAATCAGAGGCAGCTGTCTATTGTTGTCTCTGATTGGGGATCATACTTAGGCAGCCATTTTGCCTACCTTTAGTTGTGGGATGTGTTTGGCTTGTCTTATGTTTAGCCTTTAGAACGTCACGTTACGTTGCTTTTGTTGTTTTGTCGGTGTTTAATAAATAAACGAACATGTACGCATACCACGCTGCACCTTGGTCCAATCCTGTATTCAACGAACGTGACAGAAGATCCCACCACCAATGGACCAAGCAGCATGCCCAGGAGGGGCAAACACCCTGGACACAGCGGGAGGCAACATTGGTAGACGTCCTCCTCGGTTGGGGGAAAATTACAGAGGAGGAATCCGTCCGTTACGATGAGGTAATGGAGGAGGGCTGGAATCCGGATCAACAGCGACGCCAACGGTGCCGACGATGAATGAAGCCCGAGAGACAGCCCCAAGAAAAAATTTTTTGGGGGCACACAGGGTGGTTGGCGGAGCCAGGGGGCAGACCAGAGCCAACTACCCGCACTCGCTGTAAGGAGCGTGTGTTCATTGAGGAACCAAGTTATGCGGCGATACGCACTGTGTCGCCAGTGCGTCTTCACAGCCCAGTGCATCCTGTGCCAGCGCCCCGCACGTGCCGTGTGAAAGTGGGCATCCAGCCAGGACGGGTTGTGCCAGCTTTACACTCCAGACCTCCAGTACGCCTCCACGGTCCAGTATATCCTGCTCCAGTTCTACGCACTGTGTCACCAGTGCGCCTCCCCAGCCTGGTACGGCCCGTACCTGCTCCCCGCACCAAACCAGTGGTGCATGTCGCCAGCCCGGTACGCCCCGTACCTGCTCCCCGCACCAAACCAGTGGTGAGTGTATCCAGTCCGGTACGGCCCGTACCTGCTCCCCGCACCAAACCAGTGGTGCGTGTTGCCAGCCCGGTACGGCCCATACCTGCTCCTCGCACCAAACCAGTGGTGCGTGTCGCCAGCCCGGTGCGCCCCGTACCTGCTCCTCACACTAAACCAGTGGTGCGTGTCACCAGCCCAGTACGCCCCATACCTGCTCCCCGCACCAAACCAGTGGTGCGTGTCTCCAGTCCTGTACGGCCCGTGCCTGCTCCTCGCACCAAACCAGTGCTGCGTGTCCCCAGCCCGGTACGGTCCAGTCCAGGGTCAGAGCAGTCCGCCCCACCGGTGCCTAGTCTAGCTCCGGTCAGCTGCTCCACTCCAGTGCCAGAGCAGTCCGCTCCACCGGTGCCCAGTCCAGCTCCGGTCAGCTGCTCCACTCCAGTGCCAGAGCAGTCCGCTCCACCGGTGCCAAGTCCAGCTCCGGTCAGCTGCTCCACTCCAATGCCAGAGCAGTCCACTCCACCGGTGCCTAGTCCAGCCCCGGTCAGCTGCTCTAGTCCAGAGCCAGAGCAGTCCGCTCCACCGGGGTCCAGTTCAGCTCCGGTCAGCGGCTCCACTCCAGTGCCAGAGCAGTCCGCTCCACCAGTGCCAAGTCCGGGTCCGGTCGTCTACTCTCCCACACCAGGGTCCAGACAGGACTTGGTGCATCGCGGGAGGACTGCAGAGCCAGAACCAGACGTCAACCCCTCTCCAGGGTCGGGGCCTCCCACACCAGGGTCCAGACAGGGCTTGGTGCATCATGGGAGGATTGCCGGTCCAGGCCCAGACGTCAGGGCCTCCCACACCAGGGTCCAGACAGGGCTTGGTGCATCGTGGGAGGACTGAGAGGGGAAGCATCGCGCCGGGGTCCAGACCGGACCAGGTGTGCAACGGGGAGCCAGAAGAGGAGAGGACAGTAAAGGTGACATCGCGCTCGGAGCCGGAGCCCCCACCGAGGCTAAATGCCCACCCGGACCCTCCCCTAATGAGTCAGTTTTGCAGCCGGAGTCCGAACTGTCACGCCCTGACATAGAGATCTCTAGGGATCTATGGGTAGATCTATATTATTCTAGTTCTATGTTGACCGGGTGTGGTTCCCAATCAGAGGCAGCTGTCTATCATTGTCTCTGATTGGGGATCATACTTAGGCAGCCATTTTGCCTACCTTTAGTTGTGGGATGTGTTTGGCTTGTCTTATGTTTAGCCTTTAGAACTTCACGTTACGTTGCTTTTGTTATTTTGTCGGTGTTTAATAAATAAACGAACATGTACGCATACCACGCTGCACCTTGGTCCAATCCTGTATTCAACGAACTTGACACTGCTAGACTGTCCTTGGTCCATTATGTACTGTATGTAATTAATGCAAATGTGAAACTCATGCTGTATAAATGTGCAATGGCTATCCGCGATATTGTACAAGGGCATTGTTTTTGTATGCCAATTATAGCCTGCAGTGCACTGTGCAACAAACTCCAGACATAAAGGGAAGTGCTTCTTTTGACAGTGAGATTAATTGCAGTATATCTTGTCCTTTGATGCATTAAAATGCTGTGTTATGTTACTGAGTTCAGCCAGTCTCTTCTAAGTAAGTGATGTGGCTCTGGCTGTGTCCTGGTGGTGGCTGGTGACTGGCTGTCCTGGTGGTGGCTGGTAACTGGCTGTCCTGGTGGTGGCTGGTGACTGGCTGTCCTGGTGGTGGCTGGTGACTGGCTGTCCTGGTGGTGGCTGGTAACTGGCTGTCCTGGTGGTGACTGGCTGTCCTGGTGGTGGCTGGTAACTGGCTGTCCTGGTGGTGGCTGGTGACTGGCTGTCCTGGTGGTGGCTGGTGACTGGCTGTCCTGGTGGTGACTGGCTGTCCTGGTGGTGGCTGGTAACTGGCTGTCCTGGTGGTGGCTAGTAACTGGCTGTCCTGGTGGTGGCTGGTAACTGGCTGTCCTGGTGGTGGCTAGTAACTGGCTGTCCTGGTGGTGGCTGGTGACTGGCTTGTTGTTGTTGTACACTGAGTATACCAAACATTAGGAGCCTCAATTCGTCGGGGCATGGACTCTACAAGGTGTCAAGAGTTCCACAGGGATGCTGGCCCATGTTGGCTGGATGTTGGCTGGATGTCCTTTGGGTGGTGGACCATTCTTGATACACATGGGAAACTGTTTAGGGTGAAAAACCCAGCAGCGTTGCAGTTCTTGACACAAACCGGTGGCCTGGCACCTACTACCATACCCCTTTCAAAGGCACTTAAATCTTTTGTCTTGTCCATTCACTGTCTGAATGGGACACATATACAATCCATGTCTCAATTGTCTCAAGGCTTAAGAATCCTTCTTTAACCTGTCTCCTCCTCTTCATCTACACTGATTGAAGTGGATTCAACAAATGACATCAATAAGGGATCATAGCTTTCATCTGGACACACCTGGTCAGTCTATGTCATGAAAAGAGCAGGTGTTATTAATGTTTTGTATACTTCAACTACTGCAGCTTCACAGTGGGACTTGGCAGAGCAACAAAGAAAATCAGAGAGAGAGGAGGATTGGGAAGTGTGTGATGGAGAGGTGGTGTGCTGCTCATGTCCTCTTCAGTTCAGTCACACACAGGCTGGCATGAAGATACACAATGCAAGTGTGTAGCACTCTCACATCCGAGGCTAACAGAGGCTATATCCCGCTGAATCAAAAGGTGAGGATCTACTGTGGGGTTAAATAGCAGCAATAAAATTAAAATAACAGTCAGCTTTAATCCCTGTCGGGCCTCTGAGACTGGTGGAAATCTATTTGTTCCTTTTCCAATCCTCAGATTACTCCTGTGGTACTACCCAACAGCAAATATGCTGTCTGATCACTGAGAACAACTTGGCAATGTGTATTTCAGTTATTTATAGACAAATACCAGTCCCATTATGATTACACAATACAAATATGGACAATGTACATAGATGTTTCATATGGATAATATCATCTGATCATTTAATGAGATTTCAAAACTTTAACTGCATTAAATCACAATCTTTTAACAATCTCCTCAAATGAGGAGATGCACTGTAGCTAACCCTACGCAGTGAACAGTCACAGAGAACAGCCCAGTCTAATGGACTCAGCTCTCATTCTCAGATGGATATGGGATCTAATCATGGGGCTATGGCATAACGAAGATCACTTTGAAAACAGCTCTCTGAAGTCAGTTCAAAGTGACATTTCATTTACTGCATTCCCTCTGTGGATATAAATAAATAAGAGCTTGAAGAAAAAGGACAGGAGGCAGCTTTTAATCCTGTTGCTTTGATTCGGCAGGCGGGCAGAGAGTGGAAGCGGGATGGCATGGTGTGCTGGCCTGCGAGGGGAGGGGAGGACAGGGAGCATGGCTGAAGGCTAGGCAACACAAAGTCCTCAGCCAGCTGCCAGTGCGAGGACGGTCAGAGGGGTGGAGAGCCTCACTGCTATAGGGATGAACCACTTTGACTTTTACTGTGACTAGAGAGTGGCTCATCCCATCTGGTCTCCTGCAGTAGGAGTAGTATTGTCTGTGTAGGGAGTTACTTGCAGACCGCTCCACCAAGGCAGTGTGTGGTGTGGTTAGAACATACTGTATGAAGAGCACTGTGCACACAAACCTCTACTTTGTTTAAATTGAGGCCATGTTTTGGATACCACACTATCCATGTATGTGCGTCATCATGTCACAAAGCATTCAAATACTGGTTTATATTTGGTTGCAGATGCGTCATAGTCAGTGCAATCCTTAGGTGAACCTGTCTATTATATATTAGGAAATTCGGTTCATTGAGGTGACTTTCTGACTCACTGACTTGTTCAGTTCCTCTGCTAGAGATGAGCTGAGAGCTCTTTATGTGTCATGTTTATGTGAAATCGTATTGGTTATATTTGGAGAGGCAAGATTTCATTATCTTTTGTACTCTGGCAGCAGCAGCAGCCTGCAGAGACAGAGTTGAATTTCACACTTACTGAACATTTGCAACTGATTATTTAGAGAGTACTTTAGCTGAGAAAATGTTACTGCCAAACTTCTATCAAGACAGCCAGTGTCATTTGCCTTGTGTCTTTGATGTGCATCATCGACATACGTGTCGGCTGAAAGAGAACCCTTGGTACCATATATTCTGAATGGTTCTGGTAATTAAATCACTGTCACGTTTCTCCAAACAGCAAGAGAGAAAACCCCAACGTTCAAGGCTGGTTTCCACTGAGATGATTAAAAACCTATCGTCTTTCTCATCTCCCTGGCTTTGCAGCCACAGGAGGTCAGCCTGTGGCAGATACACATCAGCCTCTATTGAGTGGAATGAATTGGGAATAGCTGGACTGTGCATTGGTGATACAGTATCTCTCCCTCTTCAGTTCCTACCCCTGGCTGGCTCGTGCATCCATAATCCCCCTTTTCACAGGGAGGGGAGGTGGCTGGTGCTGCAGTTCCTTGATAATAAGACAATGTTAATATTCTGTGTGGTGAGCTATGCATCAGAGCACGGGTCAGAGGATTGGAATGGCACGTCGTGGGAATACCCGTGAGTGCAGCTGTGTCGGTTTGTCGGAGACATGCTGTATTTCTTAACACTTACACACACAGGCACACAGGCACACATCACACACATGAGACACACACATGAGACACACATGAGACACACACATGAGACACACATGAAACACACACATGCACTTGCAAAGATACATGCACATATAGACAACACAAAGACATCATATTGGATCAAATAAATCCAAGTCGTTTTACAAATGCAATATTGTACAAACAAACTGAGTCATATTTGCAAAACATGACTTAGTACTTGATGGCAAAACCATTGTTGGCAATCACAGAAGTCAGATGTTTCTTGTAGTTGGCCACCAGGTTTGCACACATCTAAGGAGTGATTTTGTTCCACTCCTCTTTGCAGATCTTCTCCAAGTCATTAAGGTTTCGAGGCTGACGTTTGGCAACTCGAACCTTCAGCTCCCTCCACAGATTTTTCTATGGGATTAAGGTTTGGAGACTGGCTAGGCCACTCCAGGACCTTAATGTGCTTCTTCTTGAGCCACTCCTTTGTTGCCTTGGCCGTGTGTTTTATGTCATTGTCATGCTGGAATACCCATCCTCGACCCATTTTCAATGCCCTAGCTGAGGGAAGGAGGTTCTCACCCAAGATTTGATGGTACATGGCCCCGTCCATCGTCCCTTTGATGCGGTGAAGTTGTCCTGTCCCCTTAGCAGAAAAACACCCCCAAAGCATAACGTTTCCACCTCCATGTTTGACGGTGGGGATGGTGTTCTTGGGGTCATAGGCAGCATTCCTCCTCCTCCAAACACGGCGAGTTGAGTTGATGCCAAAGAGCTCGATTTTGGTCTCATCTGACCATAACACTTTCACCTAGTTCTCCTCTGAAACAGTCAGATGTTCATTGGCAAACTTCAGACGGCCCTGTATATGTGCTTTCTTGAGCAGGGGGACCTTGCGGGCGCTGCAGGATTTCAGTACTTCACTGCGTAGTGTGTTACCAATTGTTTTCTCAGTGACTATGGTCCCAGCTGCCTTGAGATCATTGACAAGATCCTCCCGTGTAGTTCTGGGCTGATTCCTCACCGTTCTCATGATCATTGCAACTCCACGAGGTGAGATCTTGCATGGAGCCCCAGGCCGAGGGAGATTGACAGTTATTTTGTGTTTCTTCCATTTGCGAATAATCGCACCAACTGTTGTCACCTTCTCACCAAGCTGCTTGGCGATGGCCTTGTAGCCCATTCCAGCCTTGTGTAGGTCTACAATCTTGTCCCTGACATCCTTGGAGAGCTCTTTGGTCTTGGCCATGGTGGAGAGTTTGGAATCTGATTGATTGATTGCTTCTGTGGACAGGTGTCTTTTATACAGGTAACAAGCTGAGATTAGGAGCACTACCTTTAAGAGTGTGCTCCTAATCTCAGCTCGTTACCTGTATAAAAGACACCTGGGAGCCAGAAATCTTTCTGATTAAGAGGGGGTCAAATACTTATTTACCTCATTAAAATGCAAATCAATTTATAACATTTTTGACATGTGTTTTTCTGGATTTTGTTGTTGTTATTCTGTCTCTCATTGTTCAAATAAACCTACCATTAAAATTATAGACTGATAATTTATTTGTCAGTGGGCAAACGTACAAAATCAGCAGGGGATCAAATACTTTTTTCCCTCACTGTAGCTACCTCAATTACCTCGTACCCCTGCACATCGAGTAGGTACTGGTACTCCCTGTATATAGCCATGTTCTTTTTACTCATTCTTTTTATTCATTTATCACTGTGTATGTATTCCTTGTGTCACTATTTATATTCTTTATTTAATTGTGTATGTTATCTTTAACTCTGCATTGTTAGAAAATAACCTGTAAGTAAGCATTTCACTGTTATGCTACACCTGTTGTCTACAAAGCATGTGACAAATACAATTTGATTTGATTTGACACAGTCGCTGTCAGGCCTTTTCAAAACACTGCCACCGCACTGGCCCTGACTAATTCCCCTTCCAATGCAAACTCTCCATTTGAGAGGCCCTAATTACATATCCCCATCAATCTTCCACTGCTCCTTTCCAAAGCCCTGAAAGAGTAACACAGTGTTCAGAAAACACAACAACAGATTAACATCAGCTCAGAGAAATGAGGCCTGGCTATCTCAGAGGAAATGGCTGTACAGAGCAGAGGTGTAGGAGGAAGGGCAGTGTATACTAGGTCTGAGTATTGTTGTTGTTTAGGAGGCAATGAGCGAGGGAGTGAGGAAGGTAGAGATTAGGACACTGGGCTGCAGCTCAGTGGGATGTCATGACGGGTGGGGAGCACTCTGGGAGATTGCCTCAGTAACCTTCAGAGAAGGGGCCCCAGCTGTTTGACGGCCTGGCTCTCTAATAAACCTAGTCAATGTCAGTCAGTCACACTGAATAACAGCAGCCAGCGTCTGTCTGGCATGCAAATCAGTCCAAATGAAATGGATTGGATGGTTACATTTTCTCCCAGGTTCAAGTCTCATAGTCTGTGAAGACAGCATTTGAGATCGCATGTGTGGATGAGTGTGAGCTAGTGTGAGCTAGTGTGAGCTAGTGTGAGCTAGTGTGAGATCGTGTGAGATCGTGTGAGATCGTGTGAGATCATGTGAAATCGTGTGAGATCACGTGAGATCACGTGAGCTAGTGTGAGATCGTGTGAGTTAGTGTGAGATCGTGTGAGATCGTGTAAGATCGTGTGAGATCATGTGAGATCGTGTGCCTTTATGTGTTTGTGTGTGAGACTTATAGAACGCTGGTGCTGGTGCCGAGATTGTGCCACTGCTGCAGGTGTTCCTCTCTCTCTCTCAATTTAATTCAATTCAATTCAAAGAGCTTTATTTGCATGGGAAACCTATATTTACATTGCCAAAGCAAGTGAAATAGATAATAAGCAAAAGTGAAATAAACAATATAAAATAAATAGTAAACATTACACTCACAAAAGTTCCAAAGGAATAGAGACATTTAAAATGTAATATTATGGCTATAATCTCTCTCTCTCTCTCTCTCTCTCTCTCTCTCTCTCTCTCTCTCTCTCTCTCTCTCTCTCTCTCTCTCTCTCTCTCTCTCTCTCTCTCTCTCCCCCCCTCTCTCTCTCTCTTGCTCTCTTTATCCCTCTCTCTCGTGCTCTGTCTGTCCGTCTGTCTGTGTGCTCTGCTCTCTACAGCAGAACCCTGGGACCTCATTATTCCAGCTCCAGGGGAATTGATCAAACAATGCATTTAAACAGGGAGCCATGATAATCAGCCAACAGCCATCTAATTAACAGTGCTCAGGAAAACATGTACAGTGAGGGAAAAAAGTATTTGATCCCCTGCTGATTTTGTACTTTTGCCCACTGACAAAGACATGATCAGTCTATAATTTTAATGGTAGGTTTATTTGAACAGTGAGAGACAGAATAACAACAAAAAAATCCAGAAAAACACATGTCAAAAATGTTATATATTGATTTGCATTATAATGAGGGAAATAAGTATTTGACCCCTCTGCAAAACATGACTTAGTACTTGGTGGCAAAACCCTTGTTGGCAATCACAGAGGTCAGACGTTTCTTGTAGTTGGCCACCAGGTTTGCACACATCTCAGGAGGGATTTTGTTCCACTCCTCTTTGCAGATCTTCTCCAAGTCATTAAGGTTTCGAGGCTGATGTTTGGCAACTTGAACCTTCAGCTCCCTCCACAGATTTTCTATGGGATTAAGGTCTGGAGACTGGCTAGGCCACTCCAGGACCTTAATGTGCTTCTTCTTGAGCCACTCCTTTGTTGCCTTGGCCTTGTGTTTTGGGTCATTGTCATGCTGGAATACCCATCCACGACCCATTTTCAATGCCCTGGCTGAGGGAAGGAGGTTCTCACCCAAGATTTGACGGTACATGGCCCAGTCCATCGTCCCTTTGATGCGGTGAAGTTGTCCTGTCCCCTTAGCAGAAAAACACCCCCAAAGCATAATGTTTCCACCTCCATGTTTGACGGTGGGGATGGTGTTCTTGGGATCAAAGGCAGCATTCCTCCTCCTCCAAACACGGCGAGTTGAGTTGATGCCAAAGAGTTCCATTTTGGTCTCATCTGACCACAACACTTTCACCCAGTTCTCCTCTGAATCATTCCGATGTTCATTGGCAAACTTCAGACGGGCCTGTATATGTGCTTTCTTGAGCAGGAGGACCTTGCGGGCGCTGCAGGATTTCAGTCCTTCACGGCATAGTGTGTTATCAGTTGTTTTCTTGGTGACTATGGTCCCAGCTGCCTTGAGATCATTGACAAGATCCTCCCGTGTAGTTCTGGGCTGATTCCTCACCGTTCTCATGATCATTGCAACTCCACGAGGTGAGATCTTGCATGGAGCCCCAGGCCGAGGGAGATTGACAGTTATTTTATGTTTCTTCCATTTGCAAATAATCGCACCAACTGTTGTCACCTTCTCACCAAGCTGCTTGGCGATGGTCTTGTAGCCCATTCCAGCCTTGTGTAGGTCTACAATCTTGTCCCTGACATCCTTGGAGAGCTCTTTGGTCTTGGCCATGGTGGAGAGTTTGGAATCTGATTGATTGATTGCTTCTGTGGACAGGTGTCTTTTATACAGGTAACAAGCTGAGATTAGGAGCACTACCTTTAAGAGTATGCTCCTAATCTCAGCTCGTTACCTGTATAAAAGACACCTGGGAGCCAGAAATCTTTCTGATTGAGAGGGGGTCAAATACTTATTTCCCTCATTAAAATGCAAATCAATTTTTCTGGATTTTTTTGTTTGTTATTCTGTCTCTCACTGTTCAAATAAACCTACCATTTAAATTATAGACTGATCATTTCTTTGTCAGTTGGCAAACGTACAAAATCAGCAGGGGATCAAATACTTTTTTCCCTCACTGTATATTTCGGCAGCCGTCTGCCACAACATTCAAACATTTTCCACCAGCAATTTGAACACAAGGCACATTTGTATGTTTTACAGCTCAATAAGTTAGTTGTTTGTGTTGCACAGAGGGACACAGAGAGGGTTTTTGTAAACTGTCATGATGAGGACCCGAAAAGAGAATTAGTCCTTTATACTGTACCGATGGAGAGAACATTCAGACTGTCAACACAATCTGTTACTATTGTGTCATATAATTTATTTCCATTCATCACATTTCATTTGCATGTTTATGTCATGAGTGCTCTCTGATACAAGCAATGGCGCCAGAGGGGATGGCTGCCATTTTATGGACTGTTAACCAACCGTGCTATTTTGTGTGTTTTTAAAAAATGTTTGTAACTTATTTTGTATGTAATGTTGCTGCTACCGTCTCTTATGACCGAAAAGAGCTTCTGGACATCAGAACAGCGATTACTCACCTTGAACTGGACATTTTTATTTATTTAATGAGTTGGACAAGAGGGATTTGCTCCAGACACCCAACAGGGCCCTCATCCCCGTCATTCGCAGTAGAAAGAAAAGGAGATATCGCGGAATGAGATTGGGGTGCCTGGTAAGGATCTGGCGAAGAGTGGCTAATCTGCCTTTGCCATCGATGCTATTGATCAACTTACAATTGCTTGATAATAAAGTGGACGAACTACAAGCACGTATACCCTACCAACGGGACATTAACAACTGTAATATCTTATGTTTCACCGAGTCGTGGCGGGTTATACACTGTATCGGCAGGATAGAACAGCAGCCTCTGGTAAGACAAGGGGTGGCGGTCTATGTATATTTGTAAACAACAGCTGGTGCATGATATCTAAGGAAGTCTCGAGGTTTTGCTCGCCTGAGGTAGAGTATCTCATGATAAGCTGTAGACCACACTATCTACATTTACATTACATTTACATTTACGTCATTTAGCAGACGCTCTTATCCAGAGCGACTTACAAATTGGTGCATTCACCTTATGATAGCCAGTGGGACAACCACTTTACAATTTATTTTTTTGAGTATATTTTTAATTTTTATTTGTTTTATATATATATTATTATTTATTTATTTTGTGGGGGTGGGGTAGGGGGGGTAGAAGGATTACTTTTATACTATCCCAGGTATTCCTTAAAGAGTTAGGGTTTCAAGTGTCTCCGGAAGGTGGTCAGTGACTCCGCTACATCTACCAAGAGAGTTTTCATCTATATTCTTCGTAGCTGTCTATTTACCACCACAAACTGATGCTGGCACTAAGACCGGGGACTTTAATGCAGGGAAACTTAAATCCGTTTTACCTCATTTTTACCAGCATGTTAAATGTGCAACCAGAGGGAAAAAAACTCTAGACCACCTTTACTCCACACACAAAGACGCGTTCAAAACTCTCCCTCGCCCTCCATTTGGCAAATCTGACCATAATTCTATCCTCCTGATTCCTGCTTACAAGCAAAAACTCAAGCAGGAAGCACCAGTGACTTGGTCAATAGAAAAGTGGTCAGATGAAGCAGATGCTAAGCTACAGGACTCTTTTGCTAGCACAGACTGGAATATGTTCTGGGATTCTTCCGATGGCATTGAGGAGTACACCACATCAGTCACTGGCTTCATCAATAAGTGCATCGATGACGTCGTCCACACAGTGACTGTACGTACCCCAACCAGAAGCCATGGATTACAGGCAACATCCGCACTGAGCTAAAGGGTAGAGCTGCCGCTTTCAAGGAGCGGGACTCAAACCCGGAAGATTATAAGAAATCCCGTTATGCCCTCCGACGAACCATCAAACAGGCAAAGAGTCAATACAGGACTAAGATCGAATCGTACTACACCGGCTCCGACACTCGTCGGATGTGGCAGGGCTTGAAAACTATTACAGACTACAAAGGGAAGCACAGCCGCGAGCTGCCCAGTGACACGAGCCTACCAGACGAGATAAATTACTTATTTGCTCGCTCGAGGCAAGTAACACTGAAACATGCATGAGAGCATCAGCTGTTCCGGACGACTGTGTGATCACGCTCTTCATAGCCAATGTGAGTAAGACCTTTAAACAGGTCAACATTCACAAGGCCGCAGGGCCAAACGGATTACCAGGACGTGTCTTCACTGGCAAGTGTCTTCACTGACATTTTCAACCTCTCCCTGTCTGAGTCTGTAATAACAACATGTTTCAAGCAGACCACCTGCCTAAATGACTACTGACCCGTAGCACTCACGTCTGTAGCCATGAAGTGCTTTGAAATGCTGGTCATGGCTCACATCAACACCATTATCCCAGAAACTCTAGACCCACTCCAATTTGCATACCGCCCCAACAGATCCACAGATGAGATGATGCAATCTCTATTGCGCTCCACACTGCCCTTTCACACCTGGACAAAAGGAACACCTATGTGAGAATGCTATTCATTGACTACAGCTCAGCGTTCAACACCATAGTGCTCTCAAAGCTCATCACTAAGCTAAGGACCCTGGGACTAAACACCTCCCTCTGCAACTGGATCCTGGACTTCCTGACGGGCCGCTCCCAGGTGGTAAGGGTAGGTAACAACACATCTGCCACGCTGATCCTCAACACGGGGGCCCCTCAGGGGTGCGTGCTCAGTCCCCTCCTGTACTCCCTGTTCACTCATGACTGTATGGCCAGGCACGACTCCAACACCATCATTAAGTTTGCCGATGACACAACAGTGGTAGGCCTAATCACCGACAACGACGAGACAGCCTATAGGGAGGAGGTCAGAGACCTGGCCGTATGGTGCCAGGACAGCAACCTCTCACTCAACGTGATCAAGACAAAGGAGATGATTGTGGACTACAGGAAAAAGAAGAGGACCGAGCACGCCCCCATTCTCATCGACGGGGCTGTAGTGGAGCAGGTTGAGTGCTTCAAGTTCCTTGGTGTCCACATCACCAACAAACTAACATGGTCCAAGCACACCAAGACAGTCGTGAAGAGGGCACGACCAAACCTATTCTCCCTAAGGAGACTGAAATGATTTGGCATGGGTCCTCAGATCCTCAAAAGGTTCTACAGCTGCACTATCGAGAGCATCCTGACTGGTTGCATCACTGCCTGGTATGGCAACTGCTCGACCTCCGACTGCAAGGCACTACAGAGGGTAGTGCGTACGGCCCAGTACTGCTGCCATCCAGGACATCTATACCAGGCGGTGTCAGAGGAAGGCCCTAAAAATTGTCAAAGACTCCAGCCACCCTAGTCATAGACTGTTCTCTCTGCTACCACTTGGCAAGCAGTACCGGAGCGCCAAGTCTAGGTCCAAGAGGCTTCTAAACAGCTTCTACCCCCAAGCCACAAGACTCCTGAACATCTACCGAAATATGTTCTACCCAGAAATGGCTACCCAGACTCTTTGCATTGCCCCCTTCCCCCCCAGAAATGGCTACCCAGACTCTTTGCATTGCCCCCCCTCTTTTACGCTGCTGCTACTCTCTGTTTATTATCTATTCATAGTCACTTGAATAACTCTACCTACATGTACATATTACCTCAATTACCTCAACTAACCAGTACCCCTGCACATTGACTCGGTACCAATACCCCCTGTATATAGCCTCACTATTGTTATTTCTACTGCTGCTCTTTAATTATTTCTTACTTTTATTTCATATTATTTTATATAGTATTTTTTTTAGTGATTTTTTTTTGTATTCTTTCTTAAAACTGCATTGTTGGTTAAGGGCTTGTAAGTAAGCATTTCACTGTACGGTCTACACCTGTTGTATTCGGCGCATGTGACAAATACGATTTGATTTGATCTGATGTTCAGAGACCAGTGTGCCACAATAGGAAGCAATTTCCCCAGCTCTCACTTTTTTTCTCTCTCTCTTTCTCTCTCTCTTTCTCTCTCTCTCTCTCTCTCTCTCTCTACTCTCTCTCTCTCTCTCTCTCTCTCTCTCTCTCTCTCTCT
>NW_025538408.1:0-19794 GCF_020615455.1 Coregonus clupeaformis | reverse complement strand
TTTAGGAACAGTACTTGTGTTTAAGAACATTGTGCATTTGTCAGACAAGAGGGTAAAGGTGTAGAGGAATCTGCAGTTGCTACATACATACATATTAGGACTTAATTAAATTGTAAATCGATACTTCCCATTGATTCTTGAAGAATACATCTGATAAATGCTCATAAGCTGTCGTACCCCATCAGAACCCAAACCTATATGCTTTGTAAATATAAACAATATAGCCTTAACCAGGTTAAAACTGTGTAATGTTGATATCATGGATGATCAGTCCTTGCATCCATAGCTCTGGCTATAGATTTGGTTACAATTCTCCAGTCCCATCCCTCAGATTTTTATTGGAACGGGCAGGATTTATTGCAACTACTGCTGATTGCCCACTTTAACATTAAAGCAATGTAAATTGTGATGTATGCGAAGGTTCTCCATTATAGGGGATGCACTGGGAAATGGACACAATGTTCTGGTTTTAAAAGAAATATATACATTTAGTTGTTTTTGTGCCGGAAGTTATTTACTCTGTGTTGTATTTTCTATCTGTCTTGAGGCTTTTGTGTCCCCTCATGAGGCATTTAGTGTTAGAGATCTAGACAATGGGGCACTGTAAATTACTAATATTATCTTGAACCAGCTGTACCTTTCCATGTGCCAAATGAACTGAAAACAGAGGTTGATTATGTGAGTCATGACTCCGGGCAATGAGTACTGCTACATCAGCTCTTTCTATAAAAACAGCAGGAGGGATTCTCCTAACCATTTATAACATAACATCCTATCCAGTCCAAGTCATAAAGCTTTGAACCTGCATAGCTCCTGTTGGGCTGAGTTTACCCATACAGTACCTATCTAGCATGACAGATGCACTTGGAGAGGGGGGTTTTTGGGGGTGAATGTCTTACTCTTGGTGCTTAGTTACAGGTGCTTAGTGCAGCCCATTATGTGGTTGTTATGGAAAGAAATGCAATTGTTTGTGTGCTACTCTTAAATGAGGTTTAAAAGTCAAACCAAAGGGAATTGTAGGTTCTGGTAATTCTGTATATCGGCATGTCCCCTTATTAGGCTATTTATTGCATAGATTGTTTACGCTTTTACTGACGGTGGCTTTAAGTCTATCATTCACATTTGTATCACAGCTAATCTCAGATGATCTCCCGGTAGCGCAGTGGTCTAAGGCACTGCATTCGCAGTGCTAGCTGTGCCACGCTTGAGATCTTAGATCCAGGCTCTGTCGCCCAGCCGGCCGCGGCCAGAGACCCATGGGCGCGCACAATAGGCCCAGCGTCATCCCAGGGTAGGGGAAGGAAATGCGGCAGGGATGTAGCTCAGTTGGTAGAGCATGGCGTTTGCAACGCGAGGGTTGTGGGTTCGATTCCCACGGGGGCCCATATGAAAAATAACATAAATAATGTATGCACTCTTACTAACTGTAAGTGCGCTCTGGATAAGAGCGTCTGCTAAATACTAAAAATGTGAATGTAATAGAGATGGTGGGATTTGAATACACTTTTGGGTTTTTGTTTGTAAAATGTTTTTGGGATGCTTCTGCATATTATCTTTCTCTCGAGGCACAGGATGTTATTGTAAAGTGAAACAGTTTACAATTTCATTTTAAGTTGGAGATGAGCGTATTGACCCACACAGAGCAGTCTAAAAGCTTCAGTTAAACCAATTTCAGCCAGCTGATAAATTCTCTATATCATCATCTCTATTTTTGTATGCAGTTTAATGCTGAATGAAGTGTTCAAGCATTAACCTAACCTCGGCAGCCATTCAATGTTAAACTCTTGAACCTCAAAACATGATTGTTTTTAACCTTTACTGAATGAGTCCTTCAATGGCGACAAACTGTAATTTACATTGAGTGACTTTTGAGAATTCACAAATTAATATTTTTTTTATCAATACACAATAAATTTAATACATATTCTGCTAAATGTTTGTTTTCATTTGTTTGCCTGGTTTGTATTCATTGTTCTTTCTTCATGAGCTGAAAGTTAACTGGAAAGGTTTTTGGGTTCAACATCAGTATGATTATACATATCAACGTAGTTTCTAACTGAAATAAGACTGTTAACCCCGATGTTTGCTTGTCTTGTTTACATTTGGATATGCATATTAAAATAATTCCAGATTTGCATTTCTTCTTTTGTTATTATTTCTGTTTGTACTTTGAAATTCAAATATTTTTTTGTCTGAAATGAGGCTGCATTTACTGCAGCCCAATACTTATTATTCTTCATTAATTTGTATTTTGACCGTTCAGATCAGCTCTAGAAAAAAAGATCTGATATGATTGGTCAAACACCAATTGAGTGACAAAACTTATCAGAATTGGGCTGCCTGTGTAAATACATAAATGGTTTCATGCAATGTGAATTCAATTGTTTGTACTTGGGCTTCTACTGAATCTAATGTTTAGCCATTTGCCCCAAACATCAGAAACTACAATGACACAGTTCAACAATAAACAGTTTACCCTCTAATGTGAGGATAATTCACTCTCCACCAGTCATTGAATAACTGCATGTCACACTTCCAACAAAAGAAAGCATCAGCTTTCCAGTACTGAACTGTTGATAGATCTTAAACTTGGCCATCTTTTAAATTAATATTAGTTAGCCCACAGGACACAGTTTTGTCCCTGGCCAGCACTAATGGTTAGTGAGTTGGAGTTATTAGTGGCCTCAGGTGGATTCTAGGGTCAATTGTTTGGTCAGAACTTGAATAACTAGAGGTTATAAATCAGCGTTCAGGTGATGTGGAGGCAGGAAAAAGCCTATAAACCACTTGGCACCAAGAAGGATAAGAAAAATCAGCAATCAGGCAGAAGGACACACAGATGGTCAAATTAGCAAGGAGATGCGCCAAAAGCAAAAAGAGCGCTTTTTATTCCAACAGTTCGAGAAGTGTTTTTAATTTGAAGAAGGCCTAACCCTACCGTCCGTTTTCCATGTTCTTCAAATACCAATTCACTATGTTCTCCTTGCTTTACAGGACCATTATAAACGAGATGGAGGCAAAATTGGAGCAGACTCTTGCAACAGTAGATCGGTTTTCAATGTGAGATTGATAAAATGCCACCTGCGCTTCAAAAAAACCCCTGATAATGGGTTTAATAAATGTACAATTTTCAATTCTATTTTAATTATTTTTTGGAATACATGTATGTTTTTATTTGAGTTGTTCCACCCTTACTTTCCTAGCGGATGACATTTCGGCAGGTGAAGTCACAATCGCCATAAAGGTAGGATGAACATCATTATCAACTGGCTATAAATGGCTTATACTCCTCCTTGGCTTACTGCTGAAATTCAACATCCAACATATTTTACAGACCGATCACCCAATCCACCAGCCTCTCACTAGGAAGCTCCATAAAAAGTAATGGTTTATTTCCTCAATTAATTTAAATACATATAAACTTGTCATTAACAACATTTTTCTTCTGTAGTCAAAGTAAGTGATGTGCATCGGCTCATGACGGAAGACTACCAGCAGAACCATCAAAGGTAGCTTGCAATTCAAAGAGCTTTATTGGCATAGAAACTATGTTTATTTGCCAAAGCACGTGAAATAGATAATAAACAGTGTTATAAAGATGTGCAAATGGATAAAAGTACAAAGGAAAATAAACAGGAGGTTGTATTTACAATTGTTTGTTCTTCACTAGTTGCCCTTTCTTGTGGCAGCAAATTTTAAATCTTGCTGCTGTGATGACACACTGATTTTTCGCCTAATATATAGGAGTTTATCCAAATTTGATTTGTTTTCGAGTTCTTTGTAGGTCTGTAATCTGGGGAAATGTCTCTCTGTAATACATTTGGCAGGTTAGGAAGTGCAGGTCAGTTTCCACCTCGTTTGCAGTGTGCACAGGCAGACCTGGCTCTCAAAAGACCGGCTATGCTGCATCTCAATGGCAAGACTATATTCACTGAGTCCCCACATAGTCAAAGCTTTCCTTAATTTTGGTTGTCAGTGGTCAGGTATTCTGCCACTACTCTCTGTTTGGAGTCCAAATAGCAGTCCAGTTTGCTGTGTTTTTTTGGTAAAGTCATTCCAATGTGTTAAGTAATTATCATTTTGTTTTCTCACGATTTGGTTGGGTCAATTGTGTAGCTGTCCTGGGGCTCTGGTCTCTGTGAATCGCTTCCTTTAAGGTAGTTGTAGAATTTAACGGCTCTTTTCTGTATTTTGATAATTAGCGGGTGTCGGCCTAATTCTGCTCTGCATGCATTGTTTGGTGTTTTACGTTCTACACCCATGTTTATGCAGAATTCTGCATGCAGTCTCAATTTGGTGTTTGTCCCATTCTGCAGATTCTTGGTTGGTGAGCAGACCCCACACAACCATAAAGGTGATGTTTGGGCAGCGTAGGTATAATTTAGCTCCCACTTTATTTGCATGGCATTAGACCAATGTGTGATTGAACACTGGGGCATTTCCCACATAGAAAATTACTAGAATTTATTTTCTTCTAAAGGGTTTCAGAAAGCCAGATCACTTGCCAATAGCTCAAATACTGAACCTCGTAACTCTCCTATATATTCATCCAGTCCTGGTGAGCAGCTTGGGTGCTACTCATTTTATTCCAGTACACCACTCCAAACACCTGATTAACTATTCTAGTGTTATAAACCCCTCTTCTGGTTGATTCTGCTCATTTGTTCTTTTAGGTGTCCACATCCACAAATACAAAACAACCAAAACTCATCTTGCCAAAATCAGTGATCAGTCGCCACTGACTGGAGGGCCCTTACGGGTTTGTCTTCACTTATCACAATCCCAGTGCAGTGTAACTGCAGTTCTGCAATTACTGGGTCCAAAATACCAGTTTAGTCGACTGCAGTTCAAACCTGCAACATCTTTTAAGGGATATCAGGTTTATCAAATTAATTCTGTCTAAAATTCTGTTTCTAGATCTGTTTTGCGGTCAGCCAGTGATACCACCTGTATTGCTCCCTGTCTGGATTGTCTCCACATGTAACAATCTCCACAGCCCATGAGAGGTAACTTTTCATGTGGGGTTGTTGGGGTTTAAGTTATTTCAAGCAGTCTAAACTAGTCATATATTTTCTCCAAAAAGACATTGTGCCTCTCGGATGATACTGTTGAAGATGCTCGACATTTGGGTTACTGGATGACATGGCTGTTCTCCAGATGCAGAGAAGTTGATGTAAAATGTAATCTGTTGGAAATTTCTCATTTAAAATACAATATATCCCTACAATTAATTGATTAATCTTTCTCATTTAGGAAACTGATGACTACCTTTCAAACAAAGTCAACGCGAATCAGCAATGATACCAAGACATCTAACGTTGATCCACTAATGCCACCTATGCATGTTTCTACGTTCAAATTAGAAGTTTGTGATTCAATAAATTGTATTTGTATATTCATGTTTACTGGCTGGTGGGCGCTATTTAGCCACATGAAGTTGGTTATTGTGAGCATCCTATTGAATGTTTTGTATCCAATATATAAACTCGATAACATCTCTAGGCTGCAATGTGCAGAAAGATGATACTGGCAGAAATAAAAACATTTTACAAACACCCACCCCAAAAGTGTATTCAACCCACCATCTCTATTACACATTCATTTTTAGTCATTTAGCAAGGCGCTCTTATCCAGAGCAACTTACAGTTAGTGAGTGCATACATTTTTAAATATACATACTGCGTAGAATCAACCCACAACCCTGGCGTTGCAAGCGCCATGCTCTCCCAACTGAGCTACATCCCTGCAGCCATTCCTTCCCATACCTGACGATGCTGGGGGTGTGCGCCGCCCCATGCGTTCTCCCAATTCGCTGACAGCTCACGACAGAACCTGGATTCAGACAGGATCTCTAGCACTGCACGTGCAGTGCAGCAAACCACTGCGCCACTCGGAACCTCTTCTAACAGTGCTTCGGCTTGAGCAAGAGCTCACCAGGGCTCAGTGCAACCAGCTAAAATGTTCTACAGTTTGCGCTCCTGTTCCTCTTATAGAATATTAACTCTAAGGTATTGTAGGCGCTCCTGCAATGCTACCATCCCAAGTGAGGTTTATTTAAGCAGTACTCAACTTATTGTGCCTAGATTTCTCACTTTTAAGAAACATCTGTCGTTGTAAACGCCATGCTCTACCAACTGAGCTACAGAGGGCCTATATACAACTCATGTATACACTGAACAAAAATAACATGCAACAATTAAAAATTTTACTAAGTTCACATAATGGAAACCTGTCAATTGAAATAAATTCAATAACCTAATCTATGGGTTTCACATGACTAGGAATATATGTTGGTCAGATACTTCAACATTTGTGTATAGAATGTAGCTCAGGAAATAGAAGTTACAAATGTAACTATGGTTCTACGAATACCTTGTAAACCAGGGTTCTTCAATTCCGGTCCTGGAAACCAAACACCTCTGTTTTTCATCTTCTCCTTCTAATCAGGGGCTAATTCAGACCTGGGACACCAGGTGAGTGCAATTAACTACCAGGTAGAGTAAAACCGAGTGTTTGTGCCCTCCAGCAGGTAACCTATTATAAACCATCCCATGGTTGAAAGTATGTTATACCTCTCGCGAGGATAGTAATAAAGGTAGCGTGGCGTGGCGTGGGAGGGCGTGCCCACACGGTTCATATGCGGTTTTATGTCAACCGCGCACTGTCTCATCTTCTGGCCCAAATGATTCGAGTGACAGGAAAGTACGTTGGTCTTACCAGTATTAAATAAACCATTTTGTTAGGGGTTTAGATCAGCTTTAATATTGCAGATAGATTGTAACGTCCATCAATGTAATTATCACCATCACTTCCAATCCCCCATATGGTTTGTTTTTCGCATATAAACTCAGCAAAAAAAAAACATCCTCTCACTGTCAACTGTGTTGTACCCCAGCAAGCTTAACGTGTAAATATTTGTATGAACATAAGATTCAACAACTGAGACAAACTAACAAGTTCCACAGACATGTGACTAACAGAAATTGAATAATGTTCCTAACCAAAGTAACAGTCAGTATCTGGTGTGGCCACCAGCTGCATTAGAATGCTGCAGTGCATCTCCTCTTCATGACTGCACCAGATTTGCCAGTTCTTGCTGTGAGATGTTACCCCACTCTTCCATAAACACCTCATGTTCCCGGTTGGTTCTGGGAAATGCCCTCCACACCTCGATCCAACAAGGTCCCAGGCGTGCTCAATGGGATTGAGATCCGGACTCTTCGCTGGCCATGGCAGAACACTACATTTCTGTCTTGCAGGAAATCACACACAACGAGCAGTATGGCTGGTGGCATTGCCATGCTGGAGGGTCATGTCAGGATGAGCCTGCAGGAGAGGAGAACACATGAGGGAGGAGGATGTCTTCCCTTGCATACAGCGTTGAGATTGCCTGCAATGACAACAAGCGCAGTCAGATGATGCTGCTACACCCCGCCCCAACCCCAGCCGGACCCCTCCACCTCCAAATCGATCCGCTCTAGAGTACAGGCCGCGGTGTAACCTCATTCCTTCGGCATAATTGCAATCCACCATCACCTGGTGAACAAAACGCACACCAAATCAGTGAGGAAGCACTTTAGCCAGTCCCTGTCTGGCTAGCTGACAGAGTGCGTTTGTACCTGTCGGTTGTTGCCAGTGATTTATGGTGAGGACCTGCCTTTCAACAGGCCTACAAGCCCTCAGTCCTGCCTCTCTCAGCCTGTGCGGCGGACAGTCAGCACTGATGGAGGATTTCGTTCCTGGTGTAACTCGGGCAGTTGTTATTGCCATCCTGTACCTGTCCCGCAGGTGTGATGTTCGGATATTACCGATCCCTGTGCAGGTGTTGGTACCCGTGGTCTGCTGCCACTGCGAGGGCGATCAACTGTCCGTCCTGTCTCTCCCCTTACATGTCTTTATTACATACACATTGCAATTTATTCCTACCACATCTGCAGTCCTCATGCCTCCTTGCAGCATGCCTAAGGCACGTTCACGCAGATGAGCAGGGACCCTGGGCATCTTTCTTTTGGTGTTTTTCAGAGTCAGTTGAAATGTCTGTTTAGTGTCCTAAGTTTTCATAACTGCTGACCTTAATTGCCTACCGTCTGTAAGCTGTTAGTGTCTTAACGGCCGTTCCACAGTGTATTTTCATAAATTGTTTATGATTCATTTGAACAAGCATCAGGAAGCAGTGTTTAAACCCTTTACAATGAAGATCTGTGAAGTTACTTGGATTTTCACGAATTATCTTTGAAAGACAGGGTCCTGAAAAAGGGACGTTTCTTTTTGCTGAGTTTATATATACACATATGCACACACACATACATAAATACATATCCAATACAATATTTTCCTTTATTACTTTTCCAACCCCTAATTGGAGTAAACTAGTGAACAACAATGCTTAGGCCTCTACTTCAGCTTATACATACTATATACATTTTATGACACAGTCAATTTTACAATATTTATTTCTATTTTGTTCTTTTAACTGCTAACTTCCATCTACCCTCAACCTCTCCGATCATTTTCATGATGTCCATCCGGTTTGCCTCTACATGCAATATCCCCCAAACTGTGCTCTTTCATAAAAGTTCTCCAACCTATATACTTATTATGGACACAGTAGGTTTTACATTAGCTATTTTGTTGTCTGATTATTAGTCCCAAGCCTTCAGCTCCATTCAACCCCTCAATCTCTCCATAACACCACATCCATATTGGATTTCTACTTGCCATATATTTCTCAACTGTACTGTCATGTTTCACAAAAGTTCTAAACCCTTCTATTCTCATTGTTTCTACGTTGTAAATTGAAAATAAACATTTTAAAGTATTATTATATTATTGATCGATTGACTATGACTTTTCAGATCGCCCAGTAGTGCTATCTGCATGTTATCAGGTAAATATTGCAATCAACTTCAGTTACAATCATAACTTCTGTTCTCCACACCTTTCAGACCGCCAGTACGGTTGAAAGTATAGATACTCCCCATACCAACAAGGTCACGATGAATAGCACTACTAACCTCTGATTAATGCACCAGTGCCAATGGAAGAATGGCAGAGCCCATGGTGTAGCAGGATGCGGCGTTAATTGTATAAAATCTTGAGAACGTGCAGGAGTGACGACCAGGTAGCAGCTGGGTATATCTCATTCAGGTATGCCACTCAGCGCAGCCCAGGATGTGGCGACACTTCTGGTCGAGAGACATATCACACCTTTTTGGGACAGGAGCTACTCCCCTGTAGGCCTGAGTGAAACATCCACAACCCAGTGTAAAGCCTCTGCTTGGACAATGCAAGGCCTTTTGTCTTCCCACTGGGCGCAGAAACAGCTGGTCTAACTTCCTGTAGGACTCCAAGGCTTGAATATAGAGTTTAACGGACTGGACACAGATTTGTTTAGCTCCTCCTCCGCATTCTGGAAAGGACAGTAGGCCACCATTTCAGGTAGGCCAGTTGATGTGAAGGGTTGATAAAAACCTTAGGCAAAAAGGCTGGATTGGGCCATGAGTTCACGCCTGAGTCATCTGCCTTCCATCATAGGCAGACAGGGCTCATAGCGCCACGTGGAGCTCATTCATACGTTTTGTTGACAAAATAGCTAAGAGGAAAGCTGTTTTCAGAGATAAAATAGTTATGTCGAAGATATTTCTCGATAATAACAGGACCGCAGCCAATCAGTAGAGAATTCGGAGCTCTTTAGAGGCCACACCCATAGCTGTAGTTGGTCTGGGGGCTGGGATGCCATATCCTCCGTCCACTGTAGGGAGCAGGTCCTGTCTGTGAGGGCTGCCCATGGCTCTCCCTCAAGAAGACCTGAGGGGTTGGAAACCAGGGTCTGGCTGGCCATCTGGGGGCCTACAAGCGGGAGCCTGTGCTGAGCCTGAGACGCCCTGTGCAGCGTTGCTAGATCAGTCGGAGGAACCACCCAGTGAGCCCTCTGGCCATGAGGTGGGCCTAAGGCTTCCATGCCCAGGGGGCTCTTGGACTCTGCCAGAAGAACCAGAGGGGAGCAGTGGGATGTTTGCTCTGAGGGCGAACAGGTGCATATGTGCTGTTCCAAACTGCTGCCTTATCGTCTTCACTACTTGTGGGTAAGTCTCCATTCCCGGGGCGGTTTCTGTTGCGACAAGAAGTCTGCCACCTCGTTCTGCTGCCTGAGAGATGAATGGCTCGTAGGGAGGCCAGATGTGGTAGGGCCCATATCAAGAGTTGTTGGGTCACATGCTTAGGGACCAACTACAGACCTTGTTTCCCCTTGATGGTTGATGTGAACACTGTCAATGTATTCTCTGATCTTTCAAGGACATGTTTGTGTTTGAGAACCGGCAGAAAGTGATTCCGAGGCTAGTGTGTGCGGCAAATTCTGAAGTTCTAACTTACGTTGATGTGCTCTTTCCTCAGCCGGGGCACCACTCTCCTCATACAGACCTGTGTTGCGTGCTCCCCAGCCTGTTAGCGAAGTGTCGGTCGTCACTACCTCCCGCCTTGCCGGAATTATCGAGAGGGTTACCTGTAGTCTGGTGAGCTCTCTATCTCCACGGCCACAGAGTAGAGTAGGATGCCCTTGTCACCCATATTTTGTCGTTTCTGTCGCTTGGGGTCCAAGCGGAGGTTGTTAACCACCGTTGTAGTGGCCTTAAACGTGCCTAACGGTGTCACTGTAGAGGCCACCTTTGAGCATGCCATCAGTTTTGAGCGTTCGTACCTTCACCAATGCATTCAACTGAAATTGTTGCAGATGAATGCTGTCCACCGCCTGGGGGGTGTTATTCATGCCTCATAGCGCAGGGTTCAAACCCATGCCAATGAGGTAACCTTCATTGGCATGTACGGCCCTTGGCCGCACACTTGCCGAGAGGCCGCAGATGAGCCAGTCGTCGAGGTAAGGAAGCATCTTGATTCGTTGTTAGGTGGAGGGGCTGGGTGTTTACGCATCTTGTGAGGCGCGGAGCCTGGGGCGGAAGTAATACCGAAACTGGTATGCCTGGCCCTGGAAGGCGGAACGCAGAAAACGCCTGTGTTCCGGTAACACAGGAACGTGTGCTCAGCATTCTTTAAGTCCAGGGATTAACCATTCCCATGCACTACAGTCTAAGAGGGGAACGTTACTGATCCGCAACATGTGAGGAGAACTTTTAGGAAAATATTGAACCGTTGAACCAAGGGCCTCCCTCTGCCACACTGCTTGATGCCTGGTTTCTGGGCTGTTTGTTCCACAGTGGTGTAGCCTGGCTCAACTGTTTTCTGCACGATGGCCGGCTCGGCCGTGGGGCCCGGAGGCAGTCGAGGGCCAATGGGAGCTTTCTCAGCGTCCTTCTGGAATCAGTGGGCCAGCAGAAGCCCAGACCTGGTAGCAGGTCACAGCAATGGTGGACATCAGTCTGCCTAGCTCTCTGGTCATGAACGCAAGCGCTTGAAAGATTCGTCATTCAGGTTGCAGAGGAGTCCAGGTCTGCGTGCTCCAGCTAGATCATCCTGTTCTGTGTGAGCATGAGGAAGGAGTTCCCAATCTGGGCCATGTGGGGCTGTGTAAGTAGGCCCATGACAGTAGCTCATCTGTGGCCCTGTACTGCGGTGCAGAGCGTCATCTTTCAGGGCTTCATCTGGGAGAATATTAGCTCTGCTATGCATTCATCCACCTTAGGCATATGGTCCAGCCCATGTTGTTTGCGTAACACATGGCAGATAGCATCCTACTGTCCTTGCTGTGGTGGACAAGGGCCCGTGTGTCGGCCCAGCATCTCTGAAGCTCCGTGGAAAAGTCGGGTGAAGGTGCATAATGAGTGGCTGCCCGGGGCCTTCTTAAAAAAATGGGTTAGCTGCTGTGGCTTGAGGGTCATCAAGCTCTAGCCTAACTAGACATACGCAAGGACCGCATATATGGGCAGAGCTTCCTTCTGACTCCGTGTGATCAATCGGAATGATTCACTCTGACCCATCTTTAGTGTTGAGACTCTGAATGGTCCTGCACTGGTTGGCAGCTCCTTCACCATGTTAATTCACTAAAGTGCCGGTTGGAAACCTGTGTGGACAACGGGTTATCATCGCTATCTGAGTCCTCTGTTCATCCCCATGTGGAGGGTGGGAGGCCCCATTTCAGGGGCTTGAAACGCAAAAGGGTTTTTAGCTGCTCTATCCTCAGGGATAAAGGAATCAACCTTCTGAGTGAGAGGTTCTTCCTTTTGACTTTCTTGGGGGGGAGCCATTGGTTTCGTGGGCTTTCCCTCTTTTGGTAGCCTAGGTGGGTCTGGCGAACACGCCGATGTAAATTATCTGTGAACTGGGCCCGTTGTTCTCTCAGCTCAGAATGTGAAGAAAATAAATTGCAAATATTTATTATGCAATACACACCATTCATCAAATTAACTAATATAATGCAACCAAACCTAATACAACGCAAGTAAGGTAGGGTGCTACAATAACCTGGCGGGAGCTGTGCAGCACCAGATTATCAGTGGTCTTGTATCTCTTCCATTTTCTAATAATTGCTCACAGTTGATTTCTTCAAACCAAGCTGCTTACCTATTGCAGATTCAGTCTTCCCAGCCTGGTGCGGGTCTACAATTTGTTTCTGGTGTCCTTTCACAGCTCTTTGGTCTTAGCCATAGTGGAGTTTGGAGATTAACATTTGTTTGAGGTTGTGGACAGGTGTCTTTTATACTGATAACAAGTTCAAACAGGTGCATATAAGAAATTAGTGGAGGACGAGGAGCCTCTTAGAAGTTACCAGGTCTGTGAGAGTCAGAAATCTTGCTTGTTTGTAGGTACCAAATACCTATTTCCCACCATAATTTGCAAATAAATTCATTAAAAAATCCCTACAATGTATTTTCTTTTCTCATTTGTCTGTCATAGTTACGTTCCTATAATGAAAATTACAGCCTCTCTCATCTTTTTAAGTGGGAATACATTAATGCTCTTTTTTCCCACTGTTAACCAACATCCTCGTTTAATACGCCAAACTGACAACACCAGATGGCAGCTATGTGCAGGTTGGTCAACTAGCTGACGACACACAGTAGCAGCCTATGTGGAGTTGTTAAGCTAAGCTGACACACACAGTGGCAGCTAGGTTATTTACTGGCTACTAACTAGCTAACTATCTTAGTCAGCATGCTAGTAATACCAGGGGAGGGTGATGCCTAGAGGCAATCCGAATCCTCATATAATGTTAGCTACTGTTAACATTCCAAGTACCCGTCCGATTAAATATCAAAGTATACTTGGCCGTTGGCCTCGAAATCTTGAAACACAGCAGTGGAGGATATCGTACAATTTTTGCTCCCCCGAGGACGGTGTTCCAGCACACACACCTGCTGGGGCTAAGTCAGCACAAACAGAAATATCCTCCATAAGGGATAGGTAGGGGAGAGCCATCACAGCCTTGAAGGCACATTTTACGCTCTGACCCACAGGTCACAACTGTTAGTGACGACTGACAGTACACACTCACACAGAGTTTAAAGCTTACCCTCACCGGGACCTGGGAAGATGCGATCCAGCAGAAAAGCAGGAGCAACTATAAAGCTAACTGGAGAAATAGAGACAGTCTATGGTTTTATTTGAACCGCTTGGCACTCCTCCCACGCCTCCCTCCCGGCGTGAATTTGTTGTTATTATTACTCATACGTCGGATATAATCCCATACTTTCCCCCTACTGAAGGTCTAAAAGTTAAGTAAACCAGTCAGTATCTGGTGATAACATTTTCCTCATGCAGCCCGACATCTCCTTCAATATCCCACTCCTCTTTATGGCTGTGCGAAGTTTGTATGGATATTGTTGGGAACTGAAACACGTTGTCGATCCACTAGCATCCCATCATGCTCAATGGGTGATGTGTCTGGTGAGTTGTAGGCCATGAAGAACTACCACTGACATTTTTCAGCTTCCAGGTTGTGTTAAAATCCTTGTTTCGTGCCGCCCAACACCTTCCCAACTTGCCCATCTCCTCCTCTCTTCTCCAACCATTTCAGGACCTTCTCCCTTACCTCATACCTCGCTCATCAACTCCATCCTTGACCGCCTGGCTCATATCCCTTCCCTCATCAAGAATGCCCATTTCTCCCCTACACTCATCCCTCCGATCTCACAACTCAATTATCCTCTCTCCAATTTGCGTCAGTTTTACTCTCTTGCTATCTCTCTCAGAATGACCTTCTTGATCCAAACCAGTCCAGGTTTCAAACTAATCATTCCTGCAATCTACTCTTCTCCTGTGTCCCTAGGCTCTCCCACTTTCACTAAAACTAACTCTCTCTCCTCTTTCTTATAACCTTCTAGACCTGTCTGTTGCCTTTATTTAAACCACATCAATCCTCCCTCTCCCCTTGTTAGGCATCTCTGGCCCTTTAACTCACTCTTTGATTGCGTCCTACCTGACAGGTTGCCTCTCCACCAAGTGGCGTGGCGAGAATCTGTCTCCACACACCCACGTTGCTCTCACCACTGGTGTCCCCCAGGGCTCAGTTCTAGACCCTCTCCTATTCTCGCTATACCACCAAGTCACTTGGCTCTGTCATATCCTCACATGGCCTCTCCACTATAATTGCCCTACGCAGCATACAACTTTAACTAATCTTCTCTTTTCCCCTTCTGATAACCAGGTGTGCGAATCGCATCTCTGCATGTCTGGTAGACATATCCCAGTGTGGATGATCTCACCTCCGAAGCTAACCTCGGCAAAGAGCCCGAGCTGCTCTTCCTCCCGGGAAATGCCCGTTCCATGATCTCAGCCATCACGTTGACACTCCGTTGTGTCCTCCTCCCAGAGTGCAAAGGACCTTGCTACCTAAACAACACTCCTGTCTATTCTCCGCTACATCACTACCCGATCCATCATTTCATCTTCCTTCTCCCCTCCTTACCGTCTAATCCCTTGTCATCTCCCTGCACAGCTTCGCTGTTGGCTGAGGCTCCCTGCCTGTGCCGACTAAACCCTTACAACTCATCCAGAGATACCGCACGTCCTGGTGTTCAACCTTCCCAAGTTCTCTCCGTCACTCCGCTCCTCCGCCACTCCACTGGCTTCCAGTTGAGGCTTCGCATCTGCTACAAACCATGGTGCTTGCTCTCGATGTGGGCGGCTGCACCCTCCGTTTTCAGGCTCTGATCAGTCCCTACCACCCAACGGGCATTGCGTTCATCCACCTCTGTACCTGCTGGCCCCTACCTCTCTGCTTCAGTTCCCAGCTCAGCCCAGTCAAAACTGTTACTGCTCCTCCCCAGCACCCCAATGGTGGAACAAGCTCCCTCCACATGCCAGGACCGGTCACCTCACCACCTTCTGGAGACCACTTGAAACCCCCACCTCTTTAAGAATACCTGGGATAATAATTAATCCTTCACCCCCAAAAATATAAATATATTCACAATACTAAAATAAATCAAAATATATATATTTTTGGGGTAAAATGGTTATCCCACTGCTATAAGTCAATGCACCAATTTATAATCGCTCTGAATACATTGCTAAATGAAACATGAGGTGATGGCGTGATGAATGGCACACAATGGGCCTCAGGATCTCATCACGTATCTCTGTGCAAATTCAAATTTCCATCATTAAATCATGGTGTGTTCATTGTCCTTTTCCTGCCCATACCATAACCCCAATGCCACATAGGCGCTCTTTTCATTCCGTTGACATCCAGCAAACCGCCTGCCCACACAGCGCCATACACTGTCTCAATGCTGAACATTCCATCCGTCACACACTTCTCCAGCGGCCATCGAAGGTGAGCATATGCCCATTTGGTTATTACGGCGGCGAACTGCAGTCAGTCAAGACTACAGCACACAGATGCTTCCCTTCCAGTTTGTGCAGAAATTTCAGTTGTGTAAACCCAGTTTCATCAGCTGTCGGCGGCTGGTCTCAACAATCCTGTGTGGGTGAAGAACCTTGTGAGACCTGGGCCTGGCGTGGTTACACATGGTCTGCGTTACATACAACCAAATTCTCTAGCTTGACTTTGACGCTTATCTAGAGATTTGAGCATTCCAATTCTCTGGCAACAGTTCTGGTGACATCCTGCAGTCAGCATGCCCCTCAAAACTTAACATTTGGCATTGTGTTGTGACAAACCTGCACATTTAGTAGCCTTTTGTCCCAAGCACAAGGTCCACCAGGAAGTAATGATTATGCTGTTTAATCAGCTTCTTGATATACCACACCTGTCAGGTGGCTGATTACTGAAGGAATGCTCACCGGATAAAATATTTGCTCTTTTTTTTTTTATAGCTTTTTTTGTGCATATGAAAAAATTCTGATCTTTTATTCCTCCTTATTCCAACACTTGACATGTTGTGTTTTATTTTTGTTCAGTGTAATTACATCCTAACATAAACACCTAGGCTGCGTTTATACAGGCAGCCCAATTCTCAATCTTTGCCCAATTATTGCTAGACACCTGATTTCAAAAACCAATTAGTGGAAAGATCAGAAATTGGGCTGTCTCAATCAAACCAAGCAACCATCAGCTGAGTGTTTCCTAACTCCCGCCTCTACCCCCAACTTTGCCTTTTGTTTTCACGTTCAAATACACACCCTAATCAAGCCCTCAGTGAGGTTGAATCAGTAGAGGTTTTGTCCAGGTCAACAACTGTCGTTTTATATTCGATTACTGGAGATGACTAACCAACTCATCAAAGCTTTGATTAATTAATCTTTTACTGGGCAAACCAAGCGTGCACTAGGGGTCGGACGTTTGAACCCTGCACTAGAACATACCCTCACCCCGTTGACTTGTCTTTATCTGTGTGACCACATGGGCAGTGCTATTGAGGCTACCCCTTAGGAATCCCCACCTAGTTAAACTACTTAAAATGGAGGAAGCATGGTGGGAAGCCCTCAATGGTGCTGCCCATCTAAACTCCTTTTGGCCAGTAAGAGGCCTCTATCATTCTCTTATACCCATCAACATTAAATGACAAAGGACTGAGGCGGTAACTAAGATATTATTTTCCTGCGGATGTCAATAATTTCCCAGACAATCAAGACAGAATCTAACATCCAGTATTGCTGTTTGAATTTGACGTTTTTTAACATTAATAACCTTTTTTCACTGAAGTTATACCGACTTTTAAATTATTTTCCCAGCTTCGCTTTCGTTAGATTGATGTTTTTCAATTCCTCTTAACTGCACCGGGTTAGCTGTGTTTTTCCACCGCTGTATAAAAAGCAGCTATATAACTCCACAATCAATTTCCATTCCCTTGTCTCTTGTGTTGCCATTTCTTTTTCCTATACATAGAAAAAAACAAAAGTAAAAAACTACAAAAAAAAATCAAGCGTAAAAATCAATTCAAACATACAAACCTAAATGTATGTTTGTTCCTTTCAGGATCTCCCTCCCCTAACTCCCACCTCTCAGTCCAGAGGCTGAGAGCCAAAATACATTTTATATAATTTAAATTCAAATTCAAATACTATGAAAAAAATCAAGTTTCACACCAACAAAGGAGAAATACTTTTTCCATCTTATCTGGTTTTCTCACAAGGAGAGTGAGGAATGCGTATCGGGAGGGCACAACCCACATTTCCCTCGTGAGATGCTACTGGTGGGCACTGCACTCCAGGGCAGAAGTGGTGGCCTCCCTCTGTCACATCTGAGCTGTCGTTGTAGGCCTCACGTCGTTCTCTGACCCTGGCGGCGTCGTGTCTGCAGGTCCACCTCCTCTCTAGTCCCCAACACTGTGGGTGAAGCGCGTGTTGGCAGCAAGTCTTCCAGCTCTGATTTTACAGAGAGGAGAGGGGTCACATCATTCGCGGAGAACAATGTCACTTGTGTGGCTCTTAAAATGTGTATTTCTTAAATGCCATTATCATCATTATTAATGGTGTTTAAAAGCTGAAAGAGGTACCACAAGTGGCAGATTTGTATAACAAATGATCAAATTGTGTCATTTCAATCTAAACCTGTATATAATTTTCAGAAGCTTGTGACAGAAAACCAAAGGCTTTTCCTAGTCCCATCATGACTTGTTTTGAGTTTATCGGGGCTGATCCAGTTGTTGTCTGGAACTGCACATCAAATTTAATATACCAGGTCTCCTTTTTTCAAATGGATTATTACGGTACTGTGTTATCCCTATCCTGCCTAACTCCCCAGCCCAGGCCTGTAAAATAAACAATGCATTATAAAAACACTACTTTCACATGCTGCATGGATTAATATTCACCATACAAAATATCAAATTCTTACCTGGCTCAATGACTTTTGCCAGCAACGTGTTACTACAATCTGTCTGCCGTCTAAGTGTTTCAAGTTCTTTGGAATCCACAAAGTGCTTCAGCCAGGCCAATCTTATGGGTCATGTGCAGGTCTGGGCCTCTCTTTTTGTATGTCTGTTGGTGGCAGAAAACAGGCGGAGTGTCAATATAGTAATAGAGAGGTGGTTTTAGGCCAATTTAAATACAAACATTTGATAAATGTAACAAAAAGAAGTATACCAGAGGACTAACTGATACTGCTGGCCAATAGTACATACAGTGGGGAAAAAAGTATTTAGTCAGCCACCAATTGTGCAGTTCTCCCCGCTTTAAAAGATGAGCTTAATTTTCATCCTTATGATCCTACGTCAACTATGACAGATAAAATGAGAAAAAAAATCAATTAATCATTGTAGGATTTTAATAATTGTTACAATTATATGGTGGAAAATAATATTTAGTCAATAATAAAAACCTCAATGCTTTGTTATATACCCTTTGTTGGCAATACACAGGTCAAGCGTTTTCTGTAAGTCTTGCAAGGTTTCACACACTGTTGCTGTGTTTAGTCATTCCTCCATGCAGGTCTCTCTAGAGCAGTGATGTTTTGGGGCTGTCGCTGGGCAACACGGACTTTTTAACTCCCTCAAAACATTTTCTATGAGGTTGAATCTGGAGACTGGCTGAGCCACTCCAGGACAGCAAAATGCTTCTTCTGAAGCCACTCCTTGCCATGGTGTGTTTGGGATCATTGTCATGCTAGAGCCAATACGTTTAATCTTCAATGCCCTTGCTGATGAAGAGTTTTTCACTCAAAATCTCACGATACATAGCCCATTCATTTCTTTCCTTTACAAAGATCAGTAAGTCCTGGTCACTTAAAAACAGCCCCACCGCATGATGTTTCCACCCCCATGCTTCTGATGTATGGTGTTCTTTTGATCCACTCAGCATTCTTTGTCTCAAAACACTGACCCAGGGAGTTAGAGTTTTTACCAAAACCTTCCTATTTTTCAGTTTCATCTTTACCATATACATTCTCCCAATCCTCTTCTGGATCATCCCAATGCACTCTAGCAAACTTCAGATGGGCCTACTGTACTGGCTTAAGCAGGGGACACGTCTGGCACTGCAGTTTGAGTCCCTGGCGGCGTGTGTGTTACTGATGAGTAGGCTTTGTTACTTTGGTCCCAGCTCTCTGCAGGTCATTCACTAGGTCCCAAGTGAGGTTCTGGGATTTTTGCTCACCGTTCTTGTGATGTTTTATTCAGGGTGAGATCTTGCGTGAGCCCCGATCGGGAGAGATTATCAGTGGTCTTGTATATCTTCCATTTCCTAATAATTGCTCCCACAGTTTTCTTCAAACCAAGCTGCTTACTATTGCAGATTCAGTCTTCTGACCTGGTGCAGGTCTGCAATTTTGTTTCTGGTGTCCTACAGCTCTTTGGTCTTGGCCATGGTGGAGTATGGAGTGTGACTGTTTGAGGTTGTGGACAGGTGTCTTTTATACTGATAACAAGTTCAAACAGGTGCCATTAATACGATTATGTGAGACAGAAGGAGCCTCTTAAAGAAGAAGTTACAGTTCTT
>NW_025538407.1:0-19798 GCF_020615455.1 Coregonus clupeaformis | reverse complement strand
TTACAAACAGAGTAGCCTCAGATGCGAGCCGTCCTGATCTCTTGAGCTTACATTCTGTTAAGTTAAATGTATCAGTGAGATCAGGATGGTTCCTACAAGGCTACAAACAGAGAGTCCTAGAGGCCTTAATGATGAACTCCTGTTAGGTTTCTTCCTGTGATCAACAGAGAGTCCTAGAGGCCTTAATGATGAACTCCTGTTAGGTTTCTTCCTGTGATCAACAGAGAGTCCTAGAGGCCTTAATGATGAACTCCTGTTAGGTTTCTTCCTGTGATCAACAGAGAGTCCTAGAGGCCTTAATGATGAACTCCTGTTAGGTTTCTTCCTGTGATCAACAGAGAGTCCTAGAGGCCTTAATGATGAACTCCTGTTAGGTTTCTTCCTGTGATCAACAGAGAGTCCTAGAGGCCTTAATGATGAACTCCTGTTAGGTTGCTTCCTGTGATCAACAGAGAGTCCTAGAGGCCTTAATGATGAACTCCTGTTAGGTTGCTTCCTGTGATCAACAGAGAGTCCTAGAGGCCTTAATGATGAACTCCTGTTAGGTTGCTTCCTGTGATCAACAGAGAGTCCTAGAGGCCTTAATGATGAACTCCTGTTAGGTTTCTTCCTGTGATCAACAGAGAGTCCTAGAGGCCTTAATGATGAACTCCTGTTAGGTTTCTTCCTGTGATCAACAGGTACTCTTTTCTTTGTTTATTATCTTTTTCTTGTAGAAAAATGTTAATAATGATTGTAAATAATGAATGTAAATAATGATTGATTGTAAAGAATTAAACAAATGTGAAGTCATCTATCAATATCCAAACACTGAGAAAGGCCACCTCCATTTGTTTTGACCTCTGCTGCTAAAAAAGAAGACATTAAACCTGAAAGAATATTTCAGTGAGTGGGTTTTTCATTTCTTCCAATCTGGTTTTAGACCTGGACATATTTTTCAGCGGCTACACTAGATGAGGTGCTATATTGTTTAGGGGTGTCAAACTCATTCCATGGAGGGCCTTGGATCTGCAGGTTTTTGGTTTTTCCTTACAATTAAAACCTAGACAACCAGGTTTGGGAGTTCTTTACAAATTAGTGACCTTAATTGATCAATCAAGTACAAGGGAGGCACCATGGAATGAGTTTGACACCTGTGGTTTAGACCACAAAAATCATTGCGCTGCTTTATTTATTGACCTGTAGAAGGCATTTGATACAGTTGATCATTTCTTACTTTTTCTAAGGTTGTCTGAAATAAGCCTAGATCAGGCATCTTGCAATTGGCTCAAGAACTATCTAACAGACACAATGTGTGCTTGCTTAATGACGTTATCGAATCTAGATTCATCAATAATACGAAAGGTGTTGTAGTGTCGAGTAAACGTTGCTAATTATGCTGTGTGACAAGGAGAACCCGCTGACACTGTATTTTTATCATAAGCTTTATTCATAACAAAGGGTTACAGCGTCGATTTACAGATACCTGCAGATACCTGGAGAATAATCGCCCCATCTCTAATATGATTATTCTGCTTCTCCTCTGTCCTAACTGTGGTATATATCCTATGTAATCTGATATGGGTGTTCCCCTACAGAACAATCACCTATCTCCACACAACAGACTTCCTCTGTTCTATGGTGTTCCTCTAAAACTGAATAAACATCCTCTCAGGTTCCACTTGAAAACATTAGCAAAGTCATAATTCTTCATACACTACAGTGTGCTGCAGGCAATGTTCCCTCTAAACTGCGCAGCCGCGCACTTCCTCCAGGACTGCAGAGAAGAAGAAATGCCATGCAGCGCAGAGACGCAAGAGATTGAACTTAACTGAGTTCGCCCCATTATTTTAAATTAAATAAATACATTGGTAATTTAGCAGACGCTCTTATCCAGAGCAACTTACAGGAGCAATTAGGGTTAAGTGCCTTGCTCAAGGGCACAGAGACAGATTTTTCACCTAGTCGGCTCGGGATTCAAACCAGCGACCTTTCAGTTACTGGCCCAACACTCTTAACCGCTAGGCTACCTGCCGCCCCTATATAGATCAACGTTTTTTCTGTGATCGAATCGATATTATATCAGCCCCTTTTCAATGGAACAAACCAAAACATATATAACTTTGCAAGATTGAGTCTGTGATTTTGTTGTAGGCAGAGCCAGTCCGAACAGAGTAGAATTCTATTGGTGGGAGTAGCCCACGAGCGGTCTTTCAATCACCCGCGAGTGAATGCGCAGTTCAGATCAGACCGCAGAGCCGCGGGTCTGCACATTTGTTGATATTCTTTGCTAGTTAGCGAGTTATTAGCCCAGTTATACATAAGTATAGGTAAGCAATGGGGAATTACTGCTTCCTACAAGAGAACAAAACGTGTAGGCTACATTTCAAGCTGTCTTTGAAAAGCCAGTCAGATAAAAAGCTTATGTCTTAATTAAAGAGGCAGTGTTGTATTTTGAGACAGGCTTGAATATGCAAATAAGCCAATAAGCAGAGGGGTAGCCTACATTGTCTAATTCTCTGTATGGTAATAATAATTAATATTATTTTGTAAAGTGGTTTCTTGCATCATACAACACAATACAATTTACAGTCACCTATTTGGCCCATGGTGTTACAAACCAAGTAAAAAAAAATCAAGAATTAATGTCAAGCCCTTCATAATGTAAAAAAGTGTTTTAAAGTATCCTGCAATGTAGGCCTACATTGGACACCACATATAGGCTACATCATAGAAATTATTTGTATTTTTTTCATTTGTATGTGTTTTAAAATGACCCACTTACAATTGGGGAGCGGTACCAGAGAGGAAGCTTGTGTTACCTTTCTCACACCACTACAGTATTCATTTCAACAGACCCTTTCCATCCCCCATTGTTAGAGTTCAATATATGCCCAGGACTATATTGAGGTTCAGGCTGGTGTAATGTCCAGTTGATTATGTAAACAGTCTTGTAGAACTCTGGTATTGATGGTCCATTTGAGGGTGAGTCATTGATATGAATGCTCAGAATGAAAGACCTGAGTACTCACATGTGATGTCCCACATTTTTTTACATTTTAGTCATTTAGCAGACACTCTTATCCAGAGCGACTTACAGTTAGTGAGTGCATACATATATATTTTTTTTTTCATACTGGCCCCCCGCGGGAATCGAACCCACAAACCTGCCGTTGCAAACGCCATGCTCTACCAACATCCCTGCCTGCCATTCCCTCCCCTACCCTGGGCCAATTGTGCGCCGCCCCATGGGTCTCCCGGTCACGGCCAGCTACGACAGAGCCTGGATTCGAACCAGGATCTCTAGTGGCACAGCGCCACTCGGGAGACATCAACCACTACCTTTCCTACTGTGTTAGTAAGGACCACAGCATATTAGGCAGCCATTGTTCCAAATGTGTTCATACAGACTTCTATTTAGGACTGGGATCCTATCCAGAGTTGACAGATTAACAGTGAGGACAAACCCAGCCTGCCTCTCTCCTTCCACACTGATTCTAAACCTACAGTCACCTAGTCCTGATTGTGACAGTGGAGCCTAGTTTGCATTGCAGGATCTAGAGATGGCATCAGTAGACAGGTTTCCATTGGCCTAGGTTTATTTGACAAAAAAACATTTAGCAAAGAAATCATTGCAACATGATGGAAACGCAGATACAGGAGACATTTTCTAAAGATCCACAAATGTTTTATCTTTTCAACAGGGGCAGGAAAACATTGAAGAACCACAGTGCAATGCCACGAAGGTGTAAAAAATGGCGCTGCTAAAATCAGAGATTCATCTCCTGAGTACATACCTTCGAATCTTGAGTACACACCGACGTCCCCTGTATATAAACCTTACATATAGGACTTCAAGTTGTAAAATAGTGAACTACTCCTTTAATGGAGTGGTAGGTGCTATGAAAGGGATGTTAAAAAAAAACAACGATATAATGTTGTATTTTGTTCATTAGTCCACTGTTAATACAACGGCAAAAATGTTGCATGTTAGCAATTAAGTTTTCAAGATTTCAGTACAGAGAAACAAGTGTGATGATGCAAATGAGGAAAATGATAATTGCATACAATTTGCATCATCACACTTGTTGCAATGTACTACAGTGTTTCCCAATCCTGGTCCAGGGGAAACAAAGGGGTGAGCTTTTTAGTTTTTGCCCTAACACTCACACAGTGGATTCAACTAAGCAACTCAAGCCTTTGAATGGAATAAGGTATGTGAGGGCTAGGGCAAAAACAAACAAGTCCACCCCTTTGGGACCAGGATTGGGGAACACTGCTGTACTGAAAGTCCTCCATCTTGAGAACTTCACTGCTGACGTGCACATTTTTGGGCAAAAACAAACAAGTACACATTTTTACATTTACATTTGAGTCATTTAGCAGACGCTCTTACTAAATATGGTTTCTACTGACTCCTTGTGGATTTGTGTAATTCGATAAGAACCGCCTAGTTAAATAAAGGTTCAATAATAATACAATATGTACATAATAAAATGGCCACTGTAAAACACATAGGGTGTTCACTCCTTAGGCCTACCTTCCTTTCTGCGTAGGACTTCTGAATCTACTTCTGAAAGTACCATGCTTAGATTCATAATAGCATCTCAGATTGAACTCTTCGCAAACAGCGACAGTTTCGTTGCAAACAAGACACACTGGTTTGATATTGGAGAAATACAATGAATATATTTCAATAGAACAGGTAGGACTATTAATACAGACATTGGTGATTTTACCACTGTAATCAGATGGACATCATTATGTTATGGTCAGTGAATTGATTAGCCCACTAACCACGTGTTAAATGTGTAGTGTAGCTACACTGTGTAGGACTATGAATTGGGCAGCTATAGGCTATTTGTTAATAGGCTAATTATGTTCTGGCCCGCAGACTAGCTACAAGCTCAGCAACACATTGACTGGAGGCCAAACCTAGTTGCCAACCCCCCTATATTGTAAATTCAATCTGGTTGGTATAAGATTGAAATGGGAAAATAATGTACCTGTGAACACCCTATGAAATAGCTCCCCAATACCGTCTGATGTATATATTTAATGTATTACATGAATGGTTGTTGTTCATTTTTCTACCATGGTGCATTTTTGTAAGAGCTGTCCTTCACATCGGAGTGCCAATGCTGTCTCTTTGTTGTCCTACTAACAACATCAGCTACATAGTCTAGCCTACTATGGCCCTGTCCCTCTGGCCAGGGTAAACAAAGAGGTAATGTTGTGTCTTGTATATACAGTATAGGCCATTTGTTTGGGATAATGTAAATAGATCAAATTTGGTTCATATATAGACACTAACTATTTTATTTAAAACAGTTTGTTTCATTTAATTATACACAAGAAGATGTTGCCCAGAACAAATTAATGTACAAAACATTATTTTTCATTACATTTTTGTCATTTAGCAGATGCTCTTATCCAGAGCAACTTACAGGACCAATTAGGGTTAATTGCCTTGATCAAGGGCACAACGACAGATTTTTCACCTAGTTGGCTCGGGATTCAAACCAGCGACCTTTCAGTTACTGACCCAACACTCTTAACCGCTAGGCTACCTGCCGCCAGATCAATTAACTTCAATAAAGTTATCCAAATAAATTCATAATCAATGACTAAAATAATGAATCTAGTTTTAAAAGACAATTTAATGACCACAAGTAGTCAATTCATAGCCTGTTAATCATTAAACAAAATATGTTTAGTAATATAAAATAATCCACCCAAACTAATGCTGAAAACTGATCATCACACCATCTTTATCTGATATACAGTGGGGAGAACAAGTATTTGATACACTGCCGATTTTGCAGGTTTTTCTACTTATAAAGCATGTAGAGGTCTGTAATTTTTATCATAGGTACACTTCAACTGTGAGAGACGGAATCTAAAACAAAAATCCAGAAAATCACATTGTATGATTTTTAAGTAATTAATTTGCATTTTATTGCGTGACATAAGTATTTGATACATCAGAACTTAATATTTGGTACAGAAACCTTTGTTTGCAATTACAGAGATCATACGTTTCCTGTAGGTCTTGACCAGGTTTGCACACACTGCAGGAGGGATTTTGGCCCAGTCCTCCATACAGACCTTCTCCAGATCCTTCAGGTTTCGGGGCTGTCGCTGGGCAATACGGACTTTCAGCTCCCTCCAAAGATTTTCTATTGGGTTCAGGTCTGGAGACTGGCTAGGCCACTCCAGGACCTTGAGATGCTTCTTACGGAGCCACTCCTTAGTTGCCCTGGCTGTGTGTTTCGGGTCGTTGTCATGCTGGAAGAACCAGCCACGACCCATCTTCAATGCGCTTACTGAGGGAAGGAGGTTGTTGGCCAAGATCTCGCGATACATGGCCCCATCCATCCTCCCCTCAATACGGTGCAGTCGTCCTGTCCCCTTTGCAGAAAAGCATCCCCAAAGAATGATGTTTTCACCTCCATGCTTCACGGTTGGGATGGTGTTCTTGGGGTTGTACTCATCCTTCTTCTTCCTCCAAACACGGCGAATGGAGTTTAGACCAAAAAGCTCTATTTTTGTCTCATCAGACCACATGACCTTCTCCCATTCCTCCTCTGGATCATCCAGATGGTCATTGGAAAACTTCAGACGGGCCTGGACATGCGCTGGCTTGAGCAGGGGGACCTTGCTTGCGCTGCAGGATTTTAATCCATGACGGCGTAGTGTGTTACTAATGGTTTTCTTTGAGACTGTAGTCCCATCTCTCTTCAGGTCATTGACCAGGTCCTGCCGTGTAGTTCTGGGCTGATCCCTCACCTTCCTCATGATCATTGATGCCCCACGAGGTGAGATCTTGCATGGAGCCCCAGACCGAGGGTGATTGACCGTCATCTTGAACTTCTTCCATTTTCTAATAATTGCGCCAACAGTTGTTGCCTTCTCACCAAGCTGCTTGCCAATTGTCCTGTAGCCCATCCCAGCCTTGTGCAGGTCTACAATTTTATCCCTGATGTCCTTAAACAGGTCTCTGGTCTTGGCCATTGTGGAGAGGTTGGAGTCTGTTTTGATTGAGTGTGTGGACAGGTGTCTTTTATACAGGTAACGAGTTCAAACAGGTGCAGTTAATACAGGTAATGAGTGGAGAACAGGAGGGCTTCTTAAAGAAAAACTAACAGGTCTGTGAGAGCCGGAATTCTTACTGGTTGGTAGGTGATCAAATACTTATGTCATACAATAAAATGCAAATTAATTACTTAAAAATCATACAATGTGATTTTCTGGATTTTTGTTTTAGATTCCGTCTCTCACAGTTGAAGTGTACCTATGATAGAAATTACAGACCTCTACATGCTTTGTAAGTAGGAAAACCTGCAAAATCGGCAGTGTATCAAATACTTGTTCTCCCCACTGTACAGTGCATTCCTAAAGTATTCAAATCCCTTGACTTTTTCCACATTTTGTTGTGTTACAGCCTTATTCTAAAATTGATTACATCGTTTTTTCCCTCATCAATCTACACACAATACCCCATAATGACTAAGAAAAAACAGTATTTTTTGCAAATATAGAAGAAAAAAAACGTTAAATATCACATTTACATAAGTATTCAAACCCTTTACTCAGTACTTTGTTGAAGCACCTTTGGCAGCGATTACAGCCTTGCGTCTTCTTGGGTATGATGCTACAAGCTTGACACACCTGTATTTGGGGAGTTTCTCCCATTCTTCTCTGCAGATCCTCTCAAGCTCTGTCAAGTTGGATGGGGAGCGTCACTGCACAGTTATTTTCAGTTCTCTCTGTACTTTGCTCCGTTCATCTTTCCCTTGATCCTGACTAGTCTCCCAGTCCCTGCCACTGAAAAACATCCCCACAGCATGATGCTGCCACCACCATGCTCTGACATGCACTGTCAACTGTGGGACCTTATACAGTGAGGGAAAAAAGTATTTGATCCCCTGCTGATTTTGTACGTTTGCCCACTGACAAAGAAATGATCAGTCTATAATTTTAATGGTAGGTTTATTTGAACAGCGAGAGACAGAATAACAACAATAAAAATCCAGAAAAACGCACGTCAAAAATGTTATACAATGATTTGCATTTTAATGAGGGAAATAAGTATTTGACCACCTCTCAATCAGAAATATTTCTGGCTCCCAGGTGTCTTTTATACAGGTAACGAGCTGAGATTAGGTACACACTCTTAAAGGGAGTGCTCCTAATCTCAGTTTATTACCTGTATAAAAGACACCTGTCCACAGAAGCAATCAATCCGATTCCAAACTCTCCACCATGGCCAAAACCAAAGAGCTCTCCAAGGATGTCAGGGACAAGATTGTAGACCTACAAAAGGCTGGAATGGGCTACAAGACCATCGCCAAGCAGCTTGGTGAGAAGGTGACAACAGTTGGTGCGATTATTCGCAAATGGAAGAAACACAACAGAACTGTCAATCTCCCTCGGCCTGGTGCTCCATGCATGATCTCACCTTGTGGAGTTGCAATGATCATGAGAACGGTGAGGAATCAGCCCAGAACTACACGGGAGGATCTTGTCAATGATCTCAAGGCAGTTGGGACCATAGTCACCAAGAAAACAATTGGTAACACACTACGCCGTGAAGGACTGAAATCATGCAGCGCCCGCAAGGTCCCCCTGCTCAAGAAAGCACATATACAGGGCCGTCTGAAGTTTGCCAATGAACATCTGAATGATTCAGAGGAGAACTGGGTGAAAGTGTTGTGGTCAGATGAGACCAAAATCAAGCTCTTTGGCATCAACTCAACTCGCCGTGTTTGGAAAAGGAGGAATGCTGCCTATGACCCCAAGAACACCATCCCCACCGTCAAACATGGAGGTGGAAACATTATGCTTTGGGGGTGTTTTTCTGCTAAGGGGACAGGACAACTTCACCGCATCAAAGGGACGATGGACGGGGCCATGTACCGTCAAATCTTGGGTGAGAACCTCCTTCCCTCAGCCAGGGCATTGAAAATGGGTCGTGGATGGGTATTCCAGCATGACAATGACCCAAAACACACGGCCAAGGCAACAAAGGAGTGGCTCAAGAAGAAGCACATTAAGGTCCTGGAGTGGCCTAGCCAGTCTCCAGACCTTAATCCCATAGAGAATTTGTGGAGGGAACTGAATGTTCGAGTTGCCAAACGTCAGCCTCGAAACCTTTATGACATGGAGAAGATCTGCAAAGAGGAGTGGGACAAAATCCCTCCTGAGATGTGTGCAAACCTGGTGGCCAACTACAAGAAACGTCTGACCTCTGGGATTGCCAGCAAGGGTTTTGCCACCAAGTACTAAGTCATGTTTTGCAGAGGGGTCAAATACTTATTTCCCTCATAAAAATGCAAATCAATTTATAACATTTTTGACATGCGTTTTTCTGGATTTTTTTGTTGTTATTCTGTCTCTCACTGTTCAAATAAACCTACCATTAAAATTATAGACTGATCATGTCTTTGTCAGTGGGCAAACGTACAAAATCAGCAGGGGATCAAATACTTTTTTCCCTCACTGTATAGACAGCTGTGTGCCTTTCCAAATCAAGTCCAATCAATTGAATTTTCCACAAGTGGACTCCAATCAAGTTGTTGAAAACATCACAAGGAGTTAATGGAAACAGGATGCACCGGAGCTTAATTTCAAGTCTCATAGCAAAGGGTCTGAATACTTATGTAAATAAGGTACATACATTTGCTAAAAATTCTAAAAAGGGCTGTTGTGTGTAGATTGATGAGGAAAATGTTTTATTTCATCAATAATATAATAAGGCTGTAACCTAACAAAATGTGGAAGAAGTCGAGGAGTCTGAATACTTTCCAAAGGCACTGAGTGTACAAAACATTAGGAACACCTTCCTAATATTGAGTTGCATCCCCCTTTGTCCTCAGAACAGCCTCAATTCGTCGGGGCATGGACTCTCCAAGGTGTGTAGAGCGTTCCACAGGGATGCTGGCCCATGTTGACTGCAATGCTTCCCACAGTTGTGGCAGGTTGGCTGGGAGTGGATCTCTACTCCGAATAGCTTGTTCCATCCGATGCACAATTGGATCTATCTGGTGCCTTGTAAGGCCACTGCAGTAAGCTGAATTCACTGTCATGTTCGTGGAACCAATCCTGGACAAGCCTTGTGGCATGGGGCATAATCCTGCTGGGAAAAAAATCTATTTGCAGATGGATAACTATTGCCATGAAGGGATGCACCTGATTGGCAATTATGTTTAGATATCTTGTGGCATTCAAATGTTGCACCACATATATCAAGGGGCCCAATGTGTGCCATGAAAACACACCCCACACCACCACCACCAGCCTGCAATGCTGACACACGGCATGGATGCATGTACTCATGGTTTCCTCCATACCCTGGTACAGCAAAACTGACAAGGTGAACACTGATCAGTAAAGTAAAGAGAGGTTAACATTCTATAACGCTCCCTTTCCTCTGCACAGTTCTCTCACAGTGAGAAACAATAGGATTACAATAGAGTGTTCTATGCTTTCTTCATTTGATCCAATCCACTACTACTTCTTAGGTATAGGTTGGTGTCTTTTAAATTGCCCAATCTGTAGAATCTCGTCTCACAGTCAGTGCAGTAATAAGTCTTCTCTCCAGTGTGTAACCGTTGGTGTATTTTTACGTTGCCAATCGGGAGAAACTCTTGCCATATTAAGAGCAGGAGTAAGGATTCTCTCCTGTGTGTGTTCTCTGATGACCTTGCAGCTCAGCTGTTGTTTTTAAAAAAATTCTACAGTCAGATCAGTGGTAAGACTTCTCTCCTTTGTTTACCTTGGTGTCTTTTTAAATGGCCCATTTAAAAGAAAATCTTTCCACAGTCAGAGCAGGGAAACGGCTTCTCTCCTGTGTGTGTTCTTTGATGAACTTTTAGCTGATATGATGTTGTGAAGCAATTTACACAGTCAGAGCAGGAGTAAGGCTTTTCTCCTGTATGTATACGTTCATGTTTTTTTAAGCGGCCCAGTTGAGGGAAACTCTTCCCACATTCAGAGCAGGAGTAAGGCTTCTCTCCTGTGTGTGTTCTCTGATGAATTTTTAGCTCAGTTGATGTTGTGAAGCATTTCACACAGTCAGAGCAGGAGTAAGGCTTCTCTCCTGTGTGTATACGTTCATGTTGTTTTAAGTGGCCCAGTTGAGAGAAACTCTTCCCACATTCAGAGCAGGAGTAAGGCTTCTCTCCTGTGTGTGTTCTCTGATGAATTTTTAGCTCAGTTGATGTTGTGAAGCATTTCACACAGTCAGAGCAGGAGTAAGGCTGCTCTCCTGTGTGCACTCTCTGATGAGTTGTCAGAGCCCCTGCTGTTGTGAAGCTCTTACCACAGGCAAAGCAGGAGTAAGACTTCTCTCCTGTGTGTATACGTTCATGTGTTTTTAAGTTGCCCAGTTGAGAGAAACTCTTCCCACATTCATAGCAGGAGTAAGGCTTCTCTCCTGTGTGTGTTCTCTGGTGAATTTTTCGCTCATTTGATGTTGTGAAGCATTTCACACAGTCAGAGCAGAAGTAAGGCTTCTCTCCTGTATGTATACGTTTATGAATTTTTAAGTTTCCCAGTTGAGAGAAACTCGTCCCACAGTCAGAGCAGGAGTAAGGCTTCTCTCCTGTGTGCACTCTCTGATGAACTGTCAGAGCCTGTGATGTTGTGAAGCTCTTTCCACAGTGAGTGCAGGAATACAGATTCTCTCCTGTGTGTATTATTAGGTGTATTTTTAGCTTTGATAGAATTGGGAAAATCTCCTCACAATGTGGGCAGTGGTGAGACCTCTTAGCTCTGCGATCTTCCAGCTGTTGCTCTCTGGATGTAGAGGATGTCTCAGTGTCACCTGTGAACAGCATTTTTAAAAAAATAGTCAATTGGTGTGATATGCACTGAGTGTACAAAACATTATGAACTCTTTCCATGACATAGAATGACCAGGTGAGAGCTATGATCCCTCATGGATGGCACTTGTTAAATCCACTTCAGATCAGTGTCAATGAAGGGGAGGAGACAGATTAATGAAGGACTTTTAAGCCTTGAGACAATTGAGACATGGATTGTGTATGTGTGCCATTCAGAGGGTGAATGGTGTGTTTTAATCAAATCAAATACAAAATCTGAAGAATATACGCACATCCAGATAATCAAATCCACCATATGCACTGAGCTTGTCTGACAGGTTGAAGCGCACTAAATACTAAATAAATGATAAGCGTACCAGAGAGTCTGTTGTAACGTTTTATTGTTAAGCCTTTATTACAGCAAAGACTAAAAACAGTTGCATTGATCCCTGAATGCATGTTTACGCTAATTAATCAAGAGATGCTTTGTTATTTTGAAACCAAAAATGCTTGATTGCATTTCAATGACTTGCATGCTGTGTGATGACATGAACAAATGAATGATTGATACAGTAGCCTATATACAGTGTGTAAGAGTATTCCAAGATAAATATACAACACAGGGAATTAACGATCAATGGAAACAGTTGTTTTTCAGTTCAACATCTGTTTAGTATCTATGTAGGGGTTCCAGTCCGGGACTCATACAGTGAGGGGAAAAAAGTATTTGATCCCCTGCTGATTTTGTACATTTGCCCACTGACAAAGAAATGATCAGTCTATAATTTTAATGGTAGGTTTATTTGAACAGTGAGAGACAGAATAACAACAACAAAAATCCAGAAAAACGCATGTCAAAAATATTATCAATTGATTTGCATTTTAATGAGAAAAATAAGTATTTGACCCCCTCTCAATCAGAAAGATTTCTGGCTCCCAGGTGTCTTTTATACAGGTAACGAGCTGAGATTAGGAGCACACTCTTAAAGGGAGTGCTCCTAATCTCAGCTTGTTACCTGTATAAAAGACACCTGTCCACAGAAGCAATCAATCAATCAGACTCCAAACTCTCCACCATGGCCAAGACCAAAGAGCTCTCCAAGGATGTCAGGGACAAGATTGTAGACCTAAACAAGGCTGGAATGGGCTACAAGACCATCACCAAGCAGCTTGGTGAGAAGGTGTCAACAGTTGGTGCGATTATTCGCAAATGGAAGAAACACAAAATAACTGTCAATCTCCCTCGGCCTGGGGCTCAATGCAAGATTTCACCTCGTGGAGTTGCAATGATCATGAGAACGGTGAGGAATCAGCCCAGAACTACGCAGGAGGATCTTGTCAATGATCTCAAGGCAGCTGGGACCATAGTCACCAAGAAAACAATTGGTAACACACTACGCCGCGAAGGACTGAAATCCTGCAGCGCCCGCAAGGTCCCCCTGCTCAAGAAAGCACATATACAGGCCCGTCTGAAGTTTGCCAATGAACATCTGAATGATTCAGAGGAGAACTGGGTGAAAGTGTTGTGGTCAAATGAGACCAAAATCGAGCTCTTTGGCATCAACTCAACTCGCCGTGTTTGGAGGAGGAGGAATGCTGCCTATGACCCCAATAACACCATCCCCACCGTCAAACACGGAGGTGGAAACATTATGCTTTGGGGGTGTTTTTCTGCTAAGGGGACAGGACAACTTCACCGCATCAAAGGGACGATGGACGGGGCCATGTACCGTCAAATCTTGGGTGAGAACCTCCTTCCCTCAGCCAGGGCATTGAAAATGGGTCGTGGATGGGTATTCCAGCATGACAATAACCCAAAACACACGGCCAAGGCAACAAAGGAGTGGCTCAAGAAGAAGCACATTAAGGTCCTGGAGTGGCCTAGCCAGTCTCCAGACCTTAATCCCATAGAAAATCTGTGGAGGGAGCTGAAGGTTCGAGTTGCCAAACGTCAGCCTCAAAACCTTAATGACTTGGAGAAGATCTGCAAAGAGGAGTGGGACAAAATCCCTCCTGAGATGTGTGCAAACCTGGTAGCCAACTACAAGAAACGTCTGACCTCTGTGATTGCCAACAAGAGTTTTACCACCAAATACTAAGTCATGTTTTGCAGAGGGGTCAAATACTTATTTCCCTCATTAAAATGCAAATCAATTGATAATATTTTTGACATGCGTTTTTCTGGATTTTTTTGTTGTTATTCTGTCTCTCACTGTTCAAATAAACCTACCATTAAAATTATAGACTGATCATGTCTTTGTCAGTGGGCAAACATACAAAATCAGCAGGGGATCAAATCCTTTTTCCCTCACTGTATACACATATCCTTTAAAAAAATAAAATGTTCCTTTATTACTTTCCAACCCCACCACCCCTCCCCTAATTGGAGTAAACTAGTGAACAACAACGCTTAGGCCTCTACTTCCAGCTTATACATACTATATACATTTTATGGACACAGTCAATTTTACAATAGTTCTATTTTGTTTGTTTTTACTCCTCAACCTCTCTGATCATTTTCATGATGTCCATCCGGTTTGCGTCTGTATGTCATATCTTTCAAACTGTGCTCTTTCACAAAAGTTCTTAACCTATAACTGATAGAAGAATTTGGTAATGACTAATTATTACACTGCACTTTGTGGAATGTGTTAGAATCATGAGACTATAATCTAATAATGTGTGTGCGTAGGACAAGTAAAGATTATGACATTGTGTTACTATTTAGCAATGTGAGTAGGAGTTAGGCCAGACAACAAAGGAGAAGGAGAACTGTTAGGCTTGACAACTTGTGACAACTGTGAAACCAAGATAAGGAAATAGGCCTCCCAATTTAGGGAGGGGAGGAAACCGTTAGGCTTGGAAGAGATTATGAAACATGTTGCAGGATATGATAATGATTTATATGTGTACAGTGGAAAAATACAGCCCGTCTAAAGCGGGGTGGGACTTTTACTCTGATGTGTGTGTATAAAAGATGGACTCTGAACTTGAGAGGGCAGAGCGCTCTCAATGAATAAAAGGCTGACCATTGCAGAATTGGGTCATTGTTTAATTTATTTAAACTAGAGATTTACACCTCGGGAATTATTCAAAGATTTAAGAAGTGTTTGACTTCAACCATTGAGATAACAATTCTCGTGACAATAACCTACATACTTATTAACTTAACTAGGTCTTTCCTTACAGCACTCAACCACACGACTGGACAATAATCAAGATAAGACAAATCTAGAACCTGCAGAACTTGCGTTTTGGAGTGTGGTGTCAAAAAAGCAGAGCATCTATTATGGACAGACCTCTCCCCATCTTTACAACCATTGAATCTATACGTTTTGACCATGACAGTCTACAATCTAAGGTAATGCCAAGTAATTTAGTCTCCTCAACTTGTTCAACAGCCACATCATTCAATACCAGATTCAGCTGAGGTCTAGAACTTAGGAAATTATTTGTACCAAATACAGTGCTCTTAGTTTTAGATGTTCAGGGCCAGTTTATTACTGGCCACCCATTCCAAAACAGACTATACTGGTGTCATCCATGCAAGTCTCAGTAGCATGAAATAACATCTACCTTCTCATTGAAACAGTTAATCATGAAACAGTTCTACTGCAACTTTTCATGCACAGTGGGAAGTTGGAATTAACCTGCTCTTACCATGAGAAACAGATTTCCCAATCTTCTCATCCTCTTCTTCATCTTTAATGTTGACATTCAGCTCCAGTGTTTGACTGCAGTCTTCCAGCTTCACTGATGCCATCTCTGGTACCTGCGGTGCAAACTGGACTCGACTGTCAATCAGGACCCAGTGACTGTAGGTTTGGACTCAGTGTAGAAGGAGAGAGGCAGGCTGGGTTTGTCCTCACTGTTGATGTTACAGGCCTCAGACTTAATCCTAGTCGGCCTGTAGTAATAAAGAGAAACAGACAACAGTCTTGACGGTTCTGGAACTTTCTTTATCCTCAAAAAAAGATATTATATTTCTTCTTGTTCAATTACCTAATTTCAACAGATCAGGTAGCTAAACACTGACAAAACAACATTCATTCACAATAGACAAGTGCACAAAAATTACACAAAGCAACTGCAGAAATGAATAAATGACTCAAAAACGATTTAGGACAAGGTTACAGTTTGTTTTAGGCAGCACTATGAGCTATTTTCCTTAATAACCTTATCTTCACTGTATTTTTTCACTCAAAAATAATATTATTCACGGACGGCCAGTGACACACTCCAACACTCAAACGTCATTTACAAACACAGTATTTGTGTTTAGTGAGTCCGCCATATCAGGGGCAGTAGGGGTGACAATGCGTGATATTGATAGGTGAGTGAATTGGACCATATTGCTGTCCTGCCTGAGCATTCGAAATGTAACGAGTACTTTTGGGTGTCAGGGAAAATGTATGGGAGTAAAAAGTACAACTTTTCTTTAGGAATGTAGTGGAGTAAAAGTTGCCAGAAATATAAATAGTAAAGTACAAATACCCCAAAAACGACTTCAGTAGTACTTCAAAGCCTTTTTACTTTTACATTTCAGTCATTTAGCAGAAGCTCTTATCCAGAGCGACTTACAGTAGTGAGTGCACACATTTTTTATACTGGTCCCCAGTGGGAAACGAACCCACAACCCTGGCGTTGCACGCGCCATGCTCTACTAACTGAGCCACACAGGACTACTTAGTTACTTTACACCACTGCCAATTGTATTTCCCGTTCACGCCATAGTAACAACTATAGATAAAGATAGAAACTACTGAATGTGTCTGAATATTAGTACACATGTAGAAAACTAATAAACATTGTTGTGGCAAATTCATCCTTATACTGATCAAAGAACCAAAGTATTTCAGAGTTTTTGTTGAAATATGATAGACTTTATTACATAAGCAATAGAGCCGAGGTCGTTTGCAAAGCATCTGATTTTCCATCTCCCAGCTCTCAGTATATATAGTCATTTTACATACATTTTAGCTCAACCCCTCCCTCCTGGGTTCCCCCACGACTGTCTCCAGTTTCCACCTCTTGACCGCTCCGCCCACTTCCTTAGTTCATGATAGTGGCTAAATCTGACTTCTCCTCTACGTATTCAGTTTGGAAACAACGATAGTATCTTCTGACCGGGGGAGTTTTGTTAAGAGCCTCAACATTAACACGCATCGCTTGCGGTACGTTTTTGGAAACTTTCATATCAGCTAAATATAATTTTCAAAACACAAAAAGGTTAAATTACTACACACCTTTATAGGGTTAGTGTTCCCACATGGTCCTATCTCCATGTTACAGCACTTGTTCACGGGAGACAGACGGAAGCCATAGGCCCTGTGCTAATTAGTTATCTAGCGTGCTCCCAACACCTGTGTGTCAGCTAACTGGGGTGGAAGTGTAGTTTGTCAACTGGAGGCACACAGTGTATGGATCTGTGTAAAACTGCTACAGTAAGTGTATCTTTATTTGAAAGATTAGTTCTGGCTGACATGAAAGTTAAGGGGCATATTAGCATACAGTGAGGGAAAACACTCTAGACCACCTTTACTCCACACACAGAGACGCATACAAAGCTCTCCCTCGCCCTCCATTTGGCAAATCTGACCATAACTCTATCCTCCTGATTCCTGCTTATAAGCAAAAACTGAAGCAGGAAGCACCAGTGATTCGGCTAATAAAAAAGTGGTCAGATGACGCAGATGCTAAGCTACAGGACTGTTTTGCTAGCACAGACTGGAACATGTTCCGGGATTCTTCAGACAGCATTGAGGAGTACACCACATCAGTCACTGGCTTCATCAATAAGTGCATCGATGATGTCGTCCCCACAGTGACCGTACGTACATACCCCAACCAGAAGCCATGGATTACAGGAAACATCCGCACTGAGCTAAAGGGTAGAGCTGCCGCTTTCAAGGAACGGGACTCTAACCCGGACGCTTATAAGAAATCCCGCTATGACCTCCGACGAACCATCAAACAGGCAAAGAGTCAATACAGGTCTAAGATTGAATCATACTACACTGGCTCTGACGCTCGTCGGATGTGGCAGGGCTTGAAAACTATTACAGACTACAAAGGGAAGCACAGCCGCGAGCTGCCCAGTGACACAAGCCTACCAGACGAGGCTAAACCACTTCTATGCTCGCTTCGAGGCAAGCAACACTGAAGCATGCACGAGAGCACCAGCTGTTCCGGACGACTATGTGATCACGCTCTCCGTAGCCGATGTGAGTAAGACTTTTAAGCAGGTCAACATTCACAAGGCCGCAGGGCCAGACGGATTACCAGGACGTGTACTCCGAGCATGTGCTGACCAACTGGCAAGTGTCTTCACTGACATTTTCAACATGTCCCTGACTGAGTCTGTAATACCAACATGTTTCAAGCAGACCACCATAGTCCCCGTGCCCAAGAACTCTAAGATAACCTGCCTAAATGACTACCGACCCGTGGCACTGACGTCTGTAGCCATGAAGTGCTTTGAAAGACTGGTCATGGCTCACATCAACAGCATAATCCCAGAAACCCTAGACCCACTCCAATTTGCATACCGCCCCAACAGATCCACAGATGATGCAATCTCTATCGCACTCCACACTGCCCTTTCCCACCTGGACAAGAGGAACACCTACGTGAGAATGCTATTCATTGACTACAGCTCAGCATTCAACACCATAGTGCCCTCAAAGCTCATCACTAAGCTAAGGATCCTGGGACTAAACACCTCCCTCTGCAACTGGATCCTGGACTTCCTGACGGGCCGCCCCCAGGTGGTAAGGGTAGGTAACAACACATCTGCCACACTGATCCTCAACACGGGGGGCCCCCTCAGGGGTGCGTGCTCAGTCCCCCTCCTGTACTCTCTGTTCACCCATGACTGCATGGCCAGGCACGACTCCAACACCATCATTAAGTTTGCCGACGACACAACAGTGGTAGGCCTGATCACCGACAACGATGAGACAGCCTATAGGGAGGAGGTCAGAGATCTGGCCGTGTGGTGCCAGGACAACAACCTCTCCCTCAACGTGACCAAGACAAAGGAGATGATTGTGGACTACAGGAAAAAAAAGAGGACTGAGCACGCCCTCATTCTCATCGACGGGGCTGTAGTGGAACAGGTTGAGAGCTTCAAGTTCCTTGGTGTCCACATCACCAACGAACTATCATGGTCCAAACACACCAAGACAGTCGTGAAGAGGGCACGACAAAGCCTATTCCCCCTCAGGAGACTAAAAAGATTTGGCATGGGTCCTCAGATCCTCAAAAAATTCTACAGCTGCACCATCGAGAGCATCCTGACTGGTTGCATCACCGCCTGGTATGGCAACTGCTTGGCCTCTGACCGCAAGGCACTACAGAGGGTAGTGCGTACGGCCCAGTACATCACAGGGGCAAAGCTCCCTGCCATCCAGGACCTCTATACCAGGCGGTGTCAGAGGAAGGCCCTCAAAATTGTCAAAGACTCCAGTCACCCTAGTCATAGACTGTTCTCTCTGCTACCGCACGGCAAGCGGTACCGGAGTGCCAAGTCTAGGTCCAAAAGACTTCTCAACAGCTTCTACCCCCAAGCCATAAGACTCCTGAACAGCTAATCATGGCTACCCGGACTATTTGCACTGCCCCCCCCACCCCATACTTTTTACGCTGCTGCTACTCTGTTAAGTATTTATGCATAGTCACTTTAACTCTACCCACATGTACATATTACCTCAACTACCTCAACTAGCCGGTGCCCCCGCACATTGACTATGCAACGGTACCCCCCTGTATATATAGCCTCCCTACTGTCACTTTATTCTATTGTATATATAGCCTCCCTACTGTCACTTTATTTTTACTTCTGCTCTTTTTTTCTCAACACTTTTTTGTTGTTGTTTTATTCTTACTTTTTTGTTTAAAATAAATGCACTGTTGGTTAAGGGCTGTAAGTAAGCATTTCACTGTAATGTCTGCACCTGTTGTATTCGGCGCATGTGACCAATAAAATTTGATTT